>NC_056744.1:408764172-408875226 GCF_019279795.1 Protopterus annectens | reverse complement strand
GGGCCTCGTGATTATGGACAAGGAGCCAGACCATGTATCTGGACTCCTCAACGCCAACGCTGTGCTCGAAAGCAACGTCCCTCACCTACTCCACTCATGCTGACTGCAAGTCTGTTCTACAATCAGTTATGCTGTGTATTCCCGCCTATGGGGCTTATATATGCCGCTTTTCCCGCACATTTCTCTGATTGGCCGTTTTGGAATTGTATCTACTTCACTGTAAATGCTTTCTCATGCTCCATTCTGGGTTTTATCCCATATATATGCTATTTCTGCATTTCTAGGTATTGCTGTCATGGCCTGGTGGTTTAGTTCCTTGACTGTAGTGCATGGTATCCTGGGTTTGAATCTGGCAACTGATTTTTGCTTTTCCTAACAGAAATGAGTTGAGGACCTGTTAATCAAACATGCCAAAAGCACTTTTAAGCACTTTAAACCTGTTCTGCGCTCGTTTGCTGAGGTAACGCATCCGCACTGGCAGTTAGCCTCTCGGAGCGGTAAAACGGTGTGCGCTGGGATAAATCTTAATTGGCTAGCGATACACATGTTCAGCTAATTGCACACAGTTTCAGCCTGTTTACCCGCTGCTTGGCAACGGGCACGCAGTTTGCAGCTTTTTAAACACTACTCAGCTACGGGCACTCTGTCTCACGGCAGCTTAGCTATCAGTACATTTCTGACTATTTTTATTCTTATGTTACTTCAAAATGCTCTATTTCATTCCATTTTATAAAAGGGAATACATTTACATTTGTACAATACTGTCAGGGCTTTTTAGTGCTTATTTACAAAAAAAAGGTTGTTGTAGGGGCTCGAACCCTGCCTGCCTACTCTTAGGGCTACTCTACCACTAAGCTATTATTTCTTGGCTTACTTTGCATATTTAGTTCTTATATCCTTTTCCACTGACTGCTAACTGTGATTGCTAGTAGCACACCCGCACACAGTAGCAAACATTTACGGGTTTAACAAAAAAAGGTTTTAATTTACTTTTATGACATCTCTTCACTTTATACACTGATGGCCAGTCGCGGCATGTGTTGTATAGTGTGTTTATTCACATTTTCATGGCCTTTCTCATGGCTGTTTACTTTCAGCCATTCTAGTCTTCCGGGGGCGTGTCCACTTGCAGAGCTTAGCCTACAGACACACCCCCTACTCTCTTACACGGACCGTGTAAGAGTTACTAGTGTGATTCAGCATGCCTCATGCACCTCATGCATATGCATGACATGCTGACATCACACAGTTTAACTGCAGCCTCCGTGTAAGAGTTATAACTCTTACACGGAGGCTTCCTGAATCTGGCCCTATGTATCATGTTGACTAGGAGATAACGTAGTCAGTGAGACTGTGTATCATGTTGACTAGAGATAACATCCTCAATGAGACTATGTATCATGCTGACCAGGTGATAACGTAGTCAGTTAGACTATGAAGCATGTTAACTAGTAGATAACGTAGTCAGTGAGACTATGTATCATGTTAACTAGAGATAGTCAGTGAAACTATGTATCATGTTGACAAGAGATAACGTAGTCATTGAGACTATATATCATGTTGACTAAGAGACAACATAGTCAGTGAGACTATGTATCATGTTGACTAGCAGATAACATAGTCAGTGAGACTCTGTATCATGTTGACTAGGAGATAACATATTCATTGAGACTATGTATCTTGTTGACTAGAGATAACATACTCATTGAGACTATGTATCATCTTGACTAGGAAATATCGTAGTGAGTGAGACTATGCAGTATGTTGACTAGGAGATAACGTAGTCAGTGAGGCTATGTATCATGTTGACTACAGATAACGTAGTCAGTAAGACTATGTATCATGTTGACTAGAGATGACGTGGTCAGTGAGACTATGTATCATTTTGACTAGAGGTAACATAGTCAGTGACACTATATATCATGTTGACTAGGAGAGAACATAGTCAGTGAGACTATGTATCATGTTGATTAGGAGATAACGTAGTCAGTGAGATGATGTATCATGTTGACTAGACATAACATTCTCAGTAAGACTATGTATCATGTTGACTAGGAGATAACGTAGTCAGTGAGACTGTGTATCATGCTGACTAGAGATAACATCCTCAGTGAGACTATGTATCATGTTGACCAGACGATAACATAGTCAGTTAGACTATGAAGCATGTTGACTAGTAGATAACATAGTCAGTGAGACTATGTATCATGTTGACTAAAGATAGTGAGTGAGACTATGTATCATGTTGACAAGAGATAACGTAGTCATTGAGACTATATATCATGTTGACTAGGAGATAACGTAGTCAGTGAGACTGTGTATCATTTTGATTAAGAGATAACATACTCAGTGAGACTATGTATCATGTTGACTAGAGATAACGTAGTCAGTGAGACTATATATCATGTTGACTAGGAGATAACATAGTCAGTGAGACTATGTATCAAGTTGACTAGGAGATAACGTAGTCAGCGAGACTATGTATCATGTTGTCTAGGATATGACGTAGTCATTGAGACTATGTATCATGTTGACTAGAGATATACTCAGTGAGACTATGAATCATGTTGATTAGAAGATAACATAGTCAGTGAGACTATGTAGCATGTTGACTAGGAGATAACGTAGTCAGTGAGACTATTCATCATGTTGTCTAGGATATGACGTAGTCAGCGAGACTATGTATCATGTTGACTAGGAGATAATGCAGTCAGTGAGACTATATATCATGTTGACTAGGAGATAATGTAGTAAGTGAGACTCTGTATCATGTTGACTCAGAAATAACATAGTCAGTGAGACAATGTATCATGTTGACGAAAGATAACATACTCAGTGAAACTAGGTATCATGTTGTCTTCGATATGCCAAAGTCGGCGAGACTATGTATCATGTTGACTAGGAGATAACGTAGTCAGTGAGACTATATATCAGGTTGACTAGGAGATAATGTAGTCAGTGAGACTCTGTATCATGTTGACTCAGAAATAACATAGTCAGTGAGACTATGTACCATGTTGACTAGAGATAACATACTCAGTGAAACTATGTATCATGTTGACAAGGAGATAAAGTAGTCCGTGAGACTATGTATCATGTTGACTATGAGATAACGTAGTCAGTGAGACTATATATCATATTCACTAGGCGATAACGTAGTCAGTGGGACTATGTATCATGTTGACTAGAGAAAACATAGTCAGTGAGACTATGTATCATGTTGTCTAGAGATAACGTAGTCAGTGAGACTATATATCATGCTGACTAGGAGATAACATAGTCAGTGAGACTATGTATCATGTTGACTAGAGACAACGTAGTCAATGAGCCTATGTATCATGTTGGCTAGGGGATAACGTAGTCAGTGAGACTATGTATCATGTTGACTAGGGGATATCGTAGTCATTGAGACTATGTATCGTGTTGACTAGGATATAACATTTTCAGTGAGACTATGTATCATGTTGACAAGGAGATAACGTAGTCAGTGAGACTATGTATCATGTTGACTAGGAGATAACGTAGTCAGTGAGACTATGTATCATGTTGACTAGGAGATATACTCACAGAGACTATGTATCATGTTGACTAAGAGACAACATAGTCAGTGAGACTATGTATCATGCTGACTAGCAGATAGCATAGTCAGTGAAACTATGTATCATGTTGACTAGGAGATAACATATTCATTGAGACTATGTATCTTGTTGACTAGAGATAGCATAGTCAGTGAAACTATGTATCATGTTGACTAGGAAATATCATAGTGAGTGAGACTATGCAGCATGTTGACTAGGAAATAACGTAGTCAGTGAGACTATGTATCATGTTGACTAGAGATAACGTAGTCAGTAAGACTATGTATCATGTTGACTAGAGATGACGTGGTCAGTGAGACTATGTATCATATTGACTAGAGATAACATAGTCAGTGACACTATATATCATGTTGACTAGGAGAGAACATAGTCAGTGAGACTATGTATCATGTTGATTAGGAGATAACGTAGTCAGTGAGACTATGTATCATGTTGACTAGACATAACATTCTCAGTAAGACTATGTATCATGTTGACTAGGAGATAACGTAGTCAGTGAGACTGTGTGTCATGCTGACTAGAGATAACATCCTCATTGAGACTATGTATCATGTTGACCAGGAGATAACATAGTCAGTTAGACTATGAAGCATGTTGACTAGTAGATAACGTAGTCAGTGAGACTATGTATCATGTTGACTAGAGATAGTCAGTGAGACCATGTATCATGTTGACAAGAGATAACGTAGTCATTGAGACTATATATCATGTTGACTAGGAGATAACGTAGTCAGTGAGACTGTGTATCATTCTGATTAAGAGATAACATACTCAGTGAGACTATGTATCATGTTGACTAGAGATAACGTAGTCAGTGAGACTATTTATCATGTTGACTAGGAGATAACATAGTCAGTGAGACTATGTATCAAGTTGACTAGGTGATAACGTAGTCAGCGAGACTATGTATCATGTTGTCTAGGATATGACGTAGTCATTGAGACTATGTATCATGTTGACTAGAGATATACTCAGTGAGACTATGAATCATGTTGATTAGAAGATAACATAGTCAGTGAGACTATGTAGCATGTTGACTAGGAGATAACGTAGTCAGTGAGACTATTCATCATGTTGTCTAGGATATGACGTAGTCAGCGAGACTATGTATCATGTTGACTAGGAGATAATGGAGCAAGTGAGTCTCTGTATCATGTTGACTCAGAGATAACATAGTCGGCGAGACTATGTATCATGTTGACTAGGAGATAACGTAGTCAGTGAGACTATATATCATGTTGACTAGGAGATAATGTAGTCAGTGAGACTCTGTATCATGTTGACTCGGAGATAACATAGTCAGTGAGACTATGTATCATGCTGACTAGGAGATATACTCAGCGAGACTATGTATCAAGTTGACTAGGATGCAACGTTGTCAGTGAGACTCTGTATCATGCTGACTAGGTGATAACATAGTCAGTGAGACTATGCATCATGTTGACTAGGAGATAACATACTCAGTGAGACTATGTATCATGTTGACTAGGAGATAACATACTCACTGAAACTATCTATCATGTTGACTAGGAGATAACATAGGCAGTGATACTCTGTATCATGTTGACTAGGAGATAACATAGTCAGTGAGACTATATATAATGCTGACTAGGTGATAACGTAGTCAGTGAAACTATGTATCATGCTGACTAGGTGATAACATAGTCAGTGAGACTATGTATCGTGTTGACTAGGAGATAACATACTCAGTGAGACTATGTATCATGTTGACTAGGAGACAACGTAGTCAGTGAGACTATGTATCATGGTGACTAGGAGATAAAATAGTCAGTGATACTCTGTATCATGTTGACTAGGAGATAACATAGTTATTGAGACTATGTATCATGTTGACTAAGAGATAACGTAGTCAGTGAGACTATGTATCATGTTGACTGGGAGATAAAATAGTCAGTGATACTCTGTATCATGTTGACTAGGAGATAATATAGTCAGTGAGACTATGTATCATGTTGACTAGAGATAACGTAGTCAGTGAGACTATGTATCATGTTGACTAGAGATGACATAGTCAGTGAGACTCTGTATCATATTGACTAGAGATAACATAGTCAGTGAGACTATATATCATGTTGACTAGGAGATAACATAGTCAATGAGACTATGTATCATTTTTTCTAGGAGATTATATACTCAGTGAGACTATGTATCATGTTGACTAGGAGATAACATATTCAATGAGACTATGTATCATGTTGACTAAAGATAACATACTCAGTGAGACTAGGTATCATGTTGTCTAGGATATGCCATAGTCGGCGAGACTATGTATCATGTTGACTAGGAGATAACGTAGTCAGTGAGACTATATATCAGGTTAACTAGGAGATAATGTAGTCAGTGAGACTCTGTATCATGTTGACTCAGAAATAACATAGTCAGTGAGACTATGTATCATGTTGACTAAAGATAACATACTCAGTGAAACTATGTATCATGTTGACAAGGAGATAAAGTAGTCCGTGAGACTATGTATCATGTTGACTAGAGATAACATAGTCAGTAAAACTATGTATTATGTTGACTAGAGATGACATAGTCAGTGAGACTCTGTATCATTTTGACTAGAGATAACATAGTCAGTGAGACTATATATCATGTTGACTAGGAGATAACATAGTCAATAAGACTATGTATCATTTTTTTCTAGGAGATTATATACTCAGTGAGACTATGTATCATGTTGACTAGGAGATAACATATTCAATGAGACTATGTATCATGTTGACTAGAGATAGCATAGTCAGTAAGATTATGTATCATGTTGACTAGGAGATAACATATTCAATGAGACTATGTATCATGTTGACTAGAGATAACGTAGTCAGTGAGACTATGTTTCATGTTGACTAGGAGATAACGTAGTCAGTGAGACTATATATCATGTTGACTAGAAGATAACATAGTCAGTGACACTATGTATCATGTGGATTAGAGAGAACGTAGTCAGTGAGACTATATATCATGTTAACGAGGAGATATACTCAGTGAGACTATGTATCATGTTGACTAAGAGATAACGTAGTCACTGAGACTATGTATCGTGTTGACTAGGATATAACATTCTCAGTGAGATTATGTATCATGTTGACAAGGAGATAATGTAGTCAGTGAGACTATGTATCATGTTGACTAGGAGATAATGTTTTTTGGAGATAACACCTAAGAGATAACATTTTTTGTTATTTCACTTTAAGTACAGAAGTGAACTGGTCTGAAGACTCTTTTTTCAGCTATAAACCAGGCTTGAAGGTAGATGCAATGACAGTGAGTATAAAGCACAATAAATGTAACAATCAAATAAAGCAGAAACTTCTTTTTCTTCTTTTGGCTTTTCCCAATTAGGGGTCACCACAGTGGGTCACCTCTCCACTCATGATTGGCAGTGGAGGTTTACGGTGTCGAGTTGCCAGCCCGGCACCCAACCTTCCACCGAAGGCATACACACGCACACACTCATGCCTAGGGCCAATTTAAAATGTTCAATCCACCTACAGCATGTCTTTGGGATGTGGGAGTAAACTGGAGCACCTGGAGGAAACCCACACGACCACAGGGAGGACATGCAGACTCCACACAGAAGGCACCCTAGCCAAGGATCGAATCGGAGAACCTCTTGCTGTGAGGTGGCAATACTAACCGCTGCACTACCATGGCCACCCAAACAATGCAGAAACAATTTCAATAAATAAATAAGGCACCATAGATGTAACAGTAGTTACAATATCAATATACATGAATCTCACAACACTAATACAGAACATTCAGTAGAGTAGTTTGAAGCACAAAACTTACACAATTGCAAAAGTTTATCAATGTATTGAGCAGTGACAGTTTTCTTGACATACGTACAAACTCATAATTCAAGTGTACTGAAAAGATACATTTTTAATTACTCATAATTTAAAGCTAACCAATACGTATAGGTGCCAGTTGGAAGGCAAAAGATAGTATGTTGTTGTTGTCTTTTGGCTTTTCCTGGTTAGGGGTCGCCACAGAGGAACTCCGGTCCGCTAATGATAGGCAGTAGATTTTTCACAAACACTGAGGTGCCAGCTCAATGTTCAACCTTCAACGAAGGCACGCCCATTTATTGTATGTCTTTCGAACGCCCACCCAACTGCGGGGAGGACATGTTGACTCCGCACAGAAGGCACTCCCCGCACAAGGCAAAAGATAGTATGCTTGCAGGAAATGATTAACAAAAAGATAATTAATAGTCTAAATGAGAAGACAATAGGGGTAGCAATAGAATCTTAGTTCATAATTTGAAGAGATAAAAGTTTCATCTGTCCAAAAAGTGGAAAAAGAACTTCATGCAATAAAACTGTTATCTTTGCCAGGTGGCAAATGTTGTGAGATTTCTAGGGACCTTCTTTCACAGTTTGTTTTGGGGTATGCTCACAGACATTTAGAATGGGGTTCAAGTTATTATTCAACAATTTGATTAAGATTTGGGAAGAATGAGTATTATGTCTATTAATATCAATAGTTTAAACCACCATAAGTATTATTTTATAAGATACAAAAACTGGGCCAGACTAGATAGAATTTATATCTCCCAGGAACATGTGCATTTAATCGAAGGTCTTGAAACGCACTCAATAACTATTTCAGATAAATCACCAGTAATAACTAAAATAAAAATGCAAGGCAATGAAATAAAAATGAGACACTGGTAGTTTCCCACCTATCGACTGAAATGAGAGGAATTTAAGGAATGGGTTTTGGAATTAATTCAGGAGCTACTAGAGAAGATAGAAATTTCTTCTGAAAATATAGATAGAAAGTGGGATAAAATTAAAATGGAGTTTAAAACTAAGGTGGAAATAAAGGAAAGGGAGATATGCCTAAGAAGTAACAATAATTATTTAGCGGGACTGACAAATATTAAAGTATTGCAAAATAGGGGGAATCTCTCAGAACAAGAAAAGGAGCAACTGCAGAATGCTAAAACAGAAAATAAGGGATCACCTCGATAATATGCATGAGTTTAGAAGGATTGCTGTTAAATAACTGTTTTTTTGATAATATTTCTAGAGCACAAAAACATTTAGCACAACGACTCATGCAACAGAAACTTGAAAGGGCTGTCATCAAGCTTAAGGAGCTTATACCAGGGAAGATAACAAGAGATCCTGGAGAATATTAGAAATATTTCAAAAATTTTATGAAAGTTTGTATAAAGCAAAGAAATAAGAAAATCAAGAAAGGTACAAAGGGAAATGTTTATGGAAAAATTAAATATGCCAAGGTTAGAGGTGGATGAGGATCAATTACTAACAGGATAGGAAGAGATGAGATAAAAATGGTGACGTACAACCAATCTACAGGAAAGTCCCCAGATGGTATTCCTGTGGAAGTTTGGAAGCTAGGAGGGAAAAAAAATGATAAAGATCTGGAAGGTTTTGTTTAACATTATTTTAAGAAGAGAAGTACCAACATCCTGGAAGAAGGTAGTGGTAACGGTAATACCTAAAGAGGGCAAATATCCATCAGATCCAGCTTCATACAGGCCCATTTCAATATTAAATCATGATTATAAAGTGTTCATGTCTATAATGGCTAAAAGAATGGCAAAAGTGATACCAATATTGCTGGATATGGATCAGTGTGGCTTTGTGGAGGGGAGGCAAACATTTGACAATATTAACAGAACATTCATGATCCCTCAGGAAGGAGAATGTAAGAAAATACCAGTGTTACTGGTGGGTCTTGATGCAGAGAATGCATTTGACAGAGTAGACTGGGACTTCATGAGCAGGGCAATGGAAGCATTTGCTTCCCTTATACAATTATAAGGCTAATTAGGACTATATATGAGGGATCAGAGGTGAAAATTAAAGTGGGTGGTGTCCTCACTGATAAATTCTGCTTGAGGTGAGGAACCAGGCAGGGTTGTCCACATTCCCCTTTGTTGTTTGCATTATATTTAGAACCATTGGCAAAGAAAATAAGGGACTCCGAAATCCAGGATTTAATTGGTATGGTAGTCAGGAAAAGCTGGCTCTATTTGCTGATGATATTATTTTATACATGACAAAACAAGAAAGGGACATTACAGTGTTGTGGAACATTTTAAGACAGTTTCAGAACTTCTTAGGATACAAAATTAATTAAGCTAAAACATAAGGCAACAGCAATAAATTTCATACCCACACACAAATTGGTCCAACAATATCCATATTTATGGGGACATGATAAAATGAAGTATTTAGGTGTATGGATTAGAAATTAGTCTGTTGTGGCCACTAAGGCTATGTTGGAAGACACTAAACAGAAGTTAATACTAAACCTGATGAACTGGAAGCTTTTTACATGGATATAGATAATAAGGTACAAGCAATTAAAATATTTTACTCCCTTTAGTCTTATACACAGGTTGGGCATATTTGTATCAACCAAAGGATAAGCTGTGGATAATGATTAAAAAAGAGATGAATGATTGTATCTGGGAAGGGAAGACAACAAGGGTCAAGTGGGTTAAACTGATTCTTCCAATAGAACAAGGTGGACTAGGGTTACCCAATTTGAGGGGGTATTTTAGAGCAGCACAGTTAAGGCTCTTACACATAGCACAAGCAGAAAGCTCTAATTCAAAGTGGAAAGGAATGATGATGATATGGGTGAAGCTCAAGAAATCAGGAGAGATTGGGATTTTGGACGCAGACTCTTAAGGAGAACAACCAAAATCATACAGAGTATTATATTCATAAAATAGCAAGGAGTATTCTAAGAACTAAACCAACACAAGAATGGAGAAAAGAGATTCTGCCGATAGGGATGGCAGTGGTTAGGGATACAGATAACAGGCAATGGGGGGAATTCATTGGAGAAAACTGGCAAAGGAACCAAGGCATTGGGATCAAATAACTAGAAAGGGAAAGGTAATAGAATAGGAAGAGGTCAAGAATTTATTTTGACTGCAGGTTAGAGATTGCCTTCCATATCAAGGATTGATATCAGAGTATAGGCAAAAAGAAAGAAAGAGGGGGAGCTTAAATGAAAGAACAGCACTGGTAGAGTTTTTAATAGAATCTAGAACAGAAGCTGCCATTAAAAAGGAATAATTAGTAGAGCATATAAAATATTGCATGATAATTATAAGAATCAATCAGAGGAGCTTAGAAAACATGGGGAAGAGAGATTGGATAAGCAATTCACAAAGAGACAATGGGGGGATATATGTATATCTCCCAAATATGCATTGAAGACTAGAAGATTTAGGATCTTTGCCTGAAGTGTTTTCATAGGTATTTTATACCCCAAGTAGACTCCAAAGAATTTTTCCTCAGGTGGATAGCAAATGTTGGAGGTGTGACCGTCAAGAAAGAGGTGGCTGGGAGCATGTTTTTTCGGAATGTATTGAGCTGTCACACTTTAGGGATTCCCTGCAGACTGCTCTGTCAGAGATGCTGGGTGAGCAGATTGGATTAACTGGGGACATGATTTTGTTGAGCTATGATACAGAATCGGAATTGCCTAGACATAGTAAAACCTCTCTGAGTCTAATTATGGTGGCTGCCAAAAAAAACAATTACTAGAAAATGGAAATCAAAGTTTAGACCAACTTTACTAGAAGTAGTGAATATAGTAACAGACATAAAACAGATATAACTGGGATCTTTAGAAAAGGTACAGTGCAAACTACATAGAAAAAAATAGAAACTGTGAGAACAATATATGCAGAGAAGGAACAAGGTTTAAGAGGCCGGATTTGAATGAGCCATATAATGCTTAACTGACAATGACTGGATAGATTATAAGTGATAATGTTTGCAACCACAGTTGATTCAATGGTGTCTGTGATTTATAATGTTTGCAACTAATGTAGTTTCAATGGTGTTTGTTTTTCATTTAGACAAATGTAAGACTGCATATGTCTAGTTTAAACCACCACATCGTGAAATTAAAACTGTTCAAGTTTTTATCTGAAAAGTCACCAGGTTTTACTTTCTGCAAAAAATAAATTTAATACAAGGTAAACATTATATTTTTACTCATTGTAAATCTTATCACAGTTTTATATGACTTCAAGTATTAAGTCTACCTCAGTGGCAATTCTTGTTAAATCACTGGAATTCAATGTAGTGGACAAATTAATGGATATACAAGGCAGAATGTTAGTATTGATTCAAATTATAGTCTCTCTGTCTGTCTCTCTCTCTATATATATATATATATATATATATATATATAGTGTGTGTGTGTGTGTGTGTGCATGCGTGCGTGCGTGCGTGCGTGTGTGTGTGTGTGTGTATTTATGGTGTTTATGCACCATTTTGGGCATATGATGATTTTATAAAGTCCCAAAGATGCCTTGATCCAACTCACTTTTCAAAGTATTATACTTGCAGGCAATGTTCCTCTTCATTTAACCAGTAGAAAGAAGAATACAGAATGAGGTTAAACTCGTAGATTTTTGAGCAACATTCTAGCAAACAGATGTCTGGCTGACCAGAAATGCTGCGCAGTCAGGACTCACACATTTGGATCTGAAATACAAGAAATTAGATAGGTTGGATTTTTTCTTTCTGAGGCAATGTTGGACATGGGGAAGGAGATGAAGATATTTCCCTGATTGCTATCTGATCATTCCCTTACACTTTTTGGTTATTAGCCTGTTAACAAAAGATACATCTAGTGGAACTCCAGGTTTTAACTGCAGGGCACTAACAACTTTTACTGAAGAAATTACTAGCAAATTAAAGAATTTTGGACTAACAATGAATCATCCTGGGTTTCCCTCCCTAGTCTGTGGGCCTCATTTAAAGCTTCGATTTTTGGGCTCTTACTACAATTTTCTTAAAAGGTTAAAGCTAATACAAGAAAAATATACAAGCAATTATTCAATCAAGTGCATATTGTAGAATCTCTTATGAAAATTAATTATTATAAATATGCAGGGTTAAGGCAATCAATGCTGTATAAAAGTCAAACATTGCCAGTTGAATATTTTAAATCTTCTACTTACCAGTTCAAAAGCAAAGTTTTTGAAGCCAACATTGGAGGTACTTTGTTCATAGGTTACTTAATTCTGATCAGCAATCATTGTATATTAACTGTATTAAATCCCATGCTGGAAAGCATTTAAGTCTTATTGTTGTAAACAACATGAAGAGGTAAGTATAACTCCTTAAAATGATATTTGAATTTTTAGCCAAGGTCAGTCTTCCTGCTACTGATTTTCCCTCTTTAAGTTTATTTATAGAACAAATAAAAAAGTAATTATTGAAGATGCAGTAAAAAAAAGCAAATAGCCTTGATGATCTTCCTTTAGAGTTTTACAAACAATTTCAAGATTTAACTCCCTATCTGTTTTGTTAATATAAATGTCTAATATTGAACCATTTGTCAGTAGAAGCTCTTTCCTCACTGGCCAGAACAATATTACTCAAAAAGAATCCTGGTAAAGACATTAATTTATGTGGAAATTATTTTCAAGCGTTCAAAGACATGCATCTGGAGCATTTCTCACGGGGCCTCCGCTGAAAATTGGCTCGTTCCAAGTCGGACTTTCCTGGTAAACAAATGTTAAATAAAAATAAATAAATATAGACCAATAGCCCATTTGATTATAAAAGTCTTGCCTAAAATTTTTAAAACTATTGTATTACATAAGCTAACATTACAGTTTAGGGTATTTCCCCATAACAGTATGACTCTGATTAACCAAATTCTGCAAGGTATTCAATTATATATTAGCAATAATAAGAAAAGCTCTTACATTCTGATATAGTTTTATATAGAGTCAATGCATATAACACTTTGGATGTAGTAAATCGAGAATATTTATACCAGTTATTGCTATATCAGAAAATAGCAGTTGAAATTGAAAATTGCAATATAATACAACTTTTGCTTTACAAAACCCATTAACAGATTATGGTCAAGAATAAAAACCCAATGAATTGAAAACAGTTAAGGGGCATCCAGCAGGGGTGTCCTTTATCTCCATCATTGTTTTTGTTGTTTACTGATCCTATTTTAAGACTTTAATGCATATATATATTTTAAGCCAAGAGAACTTTTTAAGTCTAGGTTTGTAGCTTATACAGATTATATTATTCTTACAATGTTGTATGTGAAAGATACAGTATTTGTTTTTTTAAGATCTCTAAACGTATTCAGCTGATTGTTGCCTAGTCTATAATTCTTCTAAAATAAAAGGAATGTTCTTGGAGGAGGAGACTAATCATATAGATAGATAGATAGATAGATAGATAGATAGATAGATAGATAGATAGATAGATGTGTGTGTGTGTGTGTGTGTGTGTGTGTGTGTGTGTGTGTGTGTGTGTGTGTGTGTGTGTGTGTGTGTGTGTTTGTGTGTGATGCCCTCACATGTCAAAAAAGTGGTATAATATTACTGTATGATCTTTCTAACTCAAGAAGATTTGGAGGAAATGTATTTGGACAAATAAGTCACCTTGGGTACAATGGAATATCTTAAATGCCTCAGGTGTAGGAAGGGGTTTAGTGTAATTGATATGGTGTTTGGGGACCAGTTTTTATTAATATTTGCACATGGGAAAAGTTCAAAGGCAAAATAATTCTACAGACATTTGTCTGGAATCTGTTAAATATACTCAACATTTTTAGATGGAATGAAGCCCTACCCATCATGAAATATTCATTTTCTCTCAACTCAAAAGTTCACATATCTTATTTCATATACTTCTACTCAAATATTTTCCATGGTTCACGTTTTCATTAGATGTGTAGTTCCCTTTTAATACTACTTCTAATTTATTTGAAAGAAAACCTGTCAGTAAAGTTTTTGAGGCTTCCACTGGAGAACTAACTATACATACTTTTAAATAAGTATTTACATGTTCCTCAAATATAGCATTTCAGCAGTGAGAGGAAGATGTACAAAGCTAATGACTATTTTGGAAACTCAATAAAAATCAAGTAACATTTTCCCCATCTAAGAAAATGATTTTGGTTAAAGTTATAAATACAAGAATAACAAAGCACGAATATATTTGTAGAACTGTAGAGAAACTGAATACTGAAGTTTCATCAATGAAATCATTATTTCTCCAATAGTGGCACACTTCCCAGCTCTTTCAGTGACCACCTCCCCACATTTGCCCACCGCCTTCCCTCCCCCTTACAAATATCTCATAACTACATTTCCACTTATCCCCTAAAGAACTTTAATCCCAATACCTTCTCAACCTCACTAAAATCAATAAACTGGAGCCCTCTGAAAACTCTCCCCCTGGATAATGCCATATCCTACTTCAACTCTACATTCTTAAACCTCCTAGATTCACATGCCCATCTAAAAACTAAAATAATAAAAAGCAATACTGCCCCATGGCTAACCAAAGACACACTAACTGCCATGCGCCTCAGAGACTTAGAGACAAAGCTTAGTTACACTACTAAAAAATAAATCCCCCTCCACCCTTAACAAATACAAAGCGCTCCGCAACAAAGTCAAAAAGCTTATCATAGCAGACCACAAAGCTTATTTCTCCATATTGCAAACTAGCCATGAAACAAATCCTAGAAAATTCTGGAATGGGATCCCCACCCTCCTCAATCCTGGCAGACAAGAAAATCCTTGTCCTGACCCCAATGCTCTAGACATAGACCTGGCCACTCAATTCAATTATTTCTTCATCAACTCCATTAGCAAACTTACCTCATCATTCACTAACACTACTGCTATTACAACCCCTCCCCTATCCACATTTTCCTCTTCACTCTCAAATATAGCCACCCCTCAACCTCCTCCTTTCTCTATAAAATCCATTCCCTCATCTACCATAAAAAAACTTCTCCAAAAACTGAAATCCTGCTCCAATGTCTCTAACAACATTCCCTCATACTTTCTTAGTATAGCCGCCGAATCCATTGCCTTTTCCATCTCTATATTAATCAACCGCTCTATCCAAGAAGGCTATGTACCCCAACTTTGGAAAATGGCCTTTGTCTTACCCCTTCACAAAGGGGGCAACAACAATAATATCACAAATTACCGCCCCAGCTCAATCTTATCCCCCATCTCCAAAGTTATTCAGAAATGCATCCATTTACAACTCCTACCCTGAAACTGTCAACAAAGCCCGTGACTCTGGACATATTGTATCTACAATCTTACTGGACCTCTCTAAGGCCTTCGACACCATCTCTCACAACCTTCTCCTAGCTAAACTCTCTAATCTAAACCTATCTCTCTCATCTCTCAACTGGTTCTCTAGTTACCTCTCAAATAGGCAACAAGCAGTTAAATGGAATAAAGCCACCACCCACTGCTGTACCACAAGGCTCCATACTGGGTCCCTTCCTGTTTAATATTTTCATAAATGATTTTCACCACTCAATCCCCAACACAAACCTTATCCAATATGCAGACGATTCAGCTATAATCTGTTCTGCCACCTCCATCCCCACTCTCCTAAAACTAACCTAAGATGCTTTTAATACCATTGAACAGTGGATGTGAGATAACCACCTAGCACTCAATGCCTCAAAAACCAAACTTATGTTATTTACCCCTTCTAAAACAACCACTATAAATAAGAACACATTCTGCATCACTAGCCACAGTAATACAACACTCGAAGTCATACCTGAGGCCAAACTACTAAGAATCCTCATTGATGATCAGCTTAAATTCTCCTCCCACATACAAATAAACATTAAGAAAACACCAGAAACTTGGTATGCTCTACCGCCACTGTCGCTACCTCACTCCCTCTACAAAGTTCACACTCTCTACCACATTCCTCATCCCGTCTCTCCTATATGGGGCCCCACTCCTAACTAACCTACAATCCACACTTAAGTCAAAACTCTCCTCCTACTATAATAAGATTGCCAAGTTTGCCACTAGCCACAGTTCTTCTACCCATCACTGTGTCATCCTTCACAAACTAAATTGGTTAGAGCTACCCAATTATCTCACCTACATTCAACTCACTCATGCTCACAAACTCATTTTCAGTCCCTCCCTCTGTCCCTCCCTCTGTCCCTCCCTATCATCATCTCTTAAAATGCACCTTCCAGAAAAATCCTTAAGATCCAGCAAACAAAACTTGATAGAACTGTACAAACCCACCCACCCTCCTGGCATAAATCTCCTATGCTTTGCCCTTGCAATTCAGTGGGACTCCCTTCCACCATCCATCTGCACCATCTATAGTCACTCTTCCTTCAAAACTTCACTGCACTCACACCTAACCTCTCTGGGAATGCTCCTACACCCATCCCACATAACCTCTTCTCCTCTCCATACCTCAGACATCTCAGGTACTCCAGTCCTACTCCTTTCCTCGTAAAGTACTAGCAAGATATTACAACAATTCCTATTTTTCCTAGTTTTCTTATTCTTGACTGTTTGCTTCACATTGTATCTGTAAACACTATGATTTTAGTTGTCCTTCTGCATTTACTGTTATTTAATTACTTGTTTATAACTGTTGTTATTGTGTAGCTTTCTACAATTACTTGTTTATAACTGTTGTTGTTATGGAGCTTTTCTACCCAGGACTCCATTGAAAATGGGTTCTTCTTGGCCCAGTGGACCATCCTGGCAAACAAGCTGCAAATAAATATAAATATGGATTCAGGAATTTAGTTACTTTGGGAAACCTTGTAAAGTCTGTTTCATTTCTTTCAACAAAATAAATATTATTATTGCTCCTGTAGATGCCAGCTAAAATGGGTTAGCAGTTTCACAATAAACAACGTTGGCATGGCTGCAGCCTTAAGAGAGACTGGTATCATACGTGGTGATGTTGTACAGAAATTCCTCTTTGGTGGGATAAAACATTTTGCCTGGGTAAAGTGATTAGTAATAATAAATATGACTTAGCTGTTACAGCGTGTAGATTTTATGTAATGTTTAAGACTTACTGTTTATAATTTCCAATATATTGTCATTAGCTAGTATGTTGTATCTTTTATGAAATAAGTTGAAAACATTCAATAATATTAAATTTGGTTATTTTCTTAGTCCAGGTGGTTAATTTATTAAAAACTCAGTTTAGCTTGAAAGGGCATCTGAAAACAAATATACATTTTAATCAGGATTTGGAAAAATGAAATCATTGTCTACTTGCTGATTTATATTTCACATGAATGCCTACAGAACACTTCAGTTAAGTAAAGAGTGGTTTACTCTTGTAACATTTAAGTATTTTAACTGCATCTTGAACATGTAATAAGTTGAAGTAAGCTAGTCTAGGGGGATCAGAAGCAGACTTAGTATAGATGGTTTTGGGCACTCTGTGTTACAAAGGATTCTTTTGGCCTTGGTTCACTAGTAAGTTGGAACAAAATGTCCAAAGTAATATCAAGCAGGTTAGCACAGTCATATTTTTCAGGCATCTGCTTCTTGCTTCTAAATCAGGCATTTTTTTCCATAGATGCAATTTGTTTGAAATAGAAGTCAGCTTTGGATATAGCATTAGAAATATTCTCTTCCTAAGTTAAAATCCTTGGGGGTATTCACAAATAAGAATACTGCCATTTCACAGCGGTAAAACCCATCGAGAATTGAATCTGTCAGAGCCTGATGAGACTTAGGGATGTATGAGTTCTAGCATAAGACCAACCTGTCAGGGACAGGGCTGATAATGAAGCTTCCCAGTCACAATAATGCCATTGACTGCAATGCTAGAATGATTGTGATATATCAGTGGTCACATGACCCAAGGGAAAGGTTCAGACTGGTGGTATTCCCAGTGTTATGTGCAGCATTTTTCTGACAACAGAAGGCAATTACACCTGCAGGTGCTAGGTCTGATGTGCAGTGCCAAACCAAGTACATAATTCTTATAACAATATGATGGCTTCTGTCCCTAACCTTTGTCTCCCACTGGTGAAGCAGGTCTAGGTGATGCTCCTGTAGGTCACTATGATTGTTTCAGCACTGGTTGACAGTGGCATTATTCAACATCTTGGTAAGCAAGTGTCAGGCATCAGTTTTATAAAGGGGCCCTTGTGCTCACCCCAGTAGGCGATACGTAGTGTCCTTGTGCAGGCGTAGGAAGATCTTGTTCTCCTTGCTGCACCATGTGGAAGATCTACTGAACACAGTGTCTGAAGAAGCCATGTCCACTCTGCAGTTCAAAATAAAAAGAAAAATGGTAGCCTGGTGCATGTGGTTGCATGTACTGGATACCACATCACATACATCAGGGTAGCAACATGCAAAGTAATGGTACCATGAGCATGTGGTAATGGTCTATGCATTGATTATGCATATGCACACACTGCATATGTACACACTACACATTACCTCTCAGTTGGGCAGCAGGCAGAAACAAGCATCATACCTCCCAACTGTAGCTGATAACACATTACAACTGTGATTCAGAGACAGCCACTTTTAATCACCTCACTGACACAGTTTCTGAGCAATGATCATTTTAGCTTCATAAAAACAATGATCATCATATTGTGAGCAACTTAAAGCATTACAATATAGTTGACAACAGCATGCACTGCCATAAAAGCAAACTGACAGCAAACAACATTACTAGTAACGGACCTCAGAAATGCCGTGACCAAACAAGAGCACATGGAGACAACAGGGACAGTAAATGAGCAGCAGATATGTGAGGTAAAACAGAACAACGCATGACAGGGGGCTCACATGCTGGTGAGGAGGCTCAGCCTGACAGGGCACAAGAAACAAGACAGGGGGTGGCGGAGCCTAGATGGCCAACTGAGAGCAGTGAATTTTGAAAGCTCCATAAACTAGTATAATAATATAGGAAAATTGTATTATTTTCCAGTTTAAAACATCAGAAATATATAGATAAACTATTAAACTATATAAATATCAATTTTGGTGGAGATATACAAAATGTTCCTGTTAGGTAATTTGGAGATATATTGAGTCACTGAATATGAACAACTCAAGGAATTCTCATCCAGATGCTGCTTTGAAAAAAGAACTGCAATTGATGACATTTACCTTACAGGAACTATCTTTAAGATGGATGGCTTTAAAAATGACTTAGAAAACCTCAAATTAAATTCTCAAAAACGGGCTGATACTCTTAAGGAACTATTACAGCAACAATATACAAAATAACAAATATAGAGACTTTTCTAAATGACATAGAAAGGAGACTCAAAGAGGAAGAATTCTAAAAAGAATTTCTGCTTAAATAGAATACATGGCTGCTTAACAAAATAGATGCCTTAGAAAACAGGGAAAGGAGAAATAACATAAGGATCTTTGGTCTGCCTGAAAACACTGAAGGAGAAGACATTATTTCATTCTTAACAACCTGGATTCCTGAATTTTTAGACTTGAAAGAGGGACTTTCATTTGGAATTGAAAGGATGCATACAGCTCTGAGGAAACCTGCTTCTTACTCAACAAATATTCCACCTAGATCCATAGTTATAAAAATTCTTTCATTTCTGGACAAGGAACTAATATTAAAATCTGCTTGGAGAAAATCACCCTTAAAATACAATCAAAACCTGATAAGGTTTGACAATGATTATTCTTCCAGAATACTAGAACAAAGGAAAGAAGTCTGGCCAATAATAAAACTGTTGAAGCAAAACAACAGTAAAGCACAGCTGGCCTTTCCAGCCAAGATAAAAATACTTTTTGCCAATGAGATGAGAACCTTTAATGACTTAGAAGAAGCTACTATATTCATCAAAAACAACAACATAGTGTCTATCCTAGAAGAAATGGAATGGATGGCCCCTACTCTTAAAATAATAAAAGAAACAAATCCTTGGACTGATGCTAGAAAGAAGAAACAAAAAACTGATTTCAAAACAGCTGTCCCAAAAAAATAACTCTTACAACTACATCTCTCAAACTATCAACTGATATGGTACATCACCTGTCATCTGTTTTTATTTGAAAACAAAAAGAAGGGTTTCTTAAACTACTGAGAAACAGTAATGATTTATTCAGAATGTTCAAAGAGTCCAATAATTCTTCACAAACAAAGGTAGGTCAAGATGGGTTACTATTTACATTATATACAAGCCAAACAAAGCAACATATAATACAAACAGAGAAGTTACTATTCCCCTACTTGAACTCACTGAATACTTATCTTATAGGTTCATAGGTTCATAGGTAGGTACTAGGCTATTGGCCCTAGGACCTATATAAGCCTAGCCAAAAATGTACCTTGGCTTTCGCCACCCAACAAAATTATTTTCCTGTGCCCCTGTTGAGCAGAGCCACATAAGTGATCCCTGGGGTGAATTTCCCATTTCCCATCCAATCATCAAGATTTTTCTTGAAGAGTGCTAATGAGGAGCTCTGTTTGACATAGATAGGTAGTCTGTTCCAGAGTATGGGAAGTCTCTGGGACAGGAATCTATCCCTCCAGCATGTTCTGTTTATTGTGGTGACAAGGTTTAGGTCCCTAGAGTGTGTAGCTCAGAGGGATTGGGATTTCTTTAAGTGGAGCATGTCCAACAGCTCTGGGTTTGACATAGCTTTGTATGTTAGGCAGAGATCACCCCTGAGTAGGCGATATGTGATGGAGTAAAGCTGTAGTTTTTTTGAGACAGTCTGCATAGGGCATCTGTTTGAGGCCAGTAATCCTCTTTCATTTTTCATTGATTTTACTTATAATAATTTAAGTAATTAATTAACTAATTCAACAAGGTACCATTCATCACAGTTCAGACTCAAATGTAACAAATTAACATCATATATAATAGCAGTAACAGTAGAGTGTTTTGAAAAAAATGCTGTCATGGAGATTAATGCCTTCTTCAGTTAAAGTATGATTTAGAAATGTCATGTATATCCTGGTTAAATAATAGTAGCAAGCTCTTAGTACAAATGTCATCATTATTCTGTCTAAATATAGTTAATATCAATTATGGCAGGTATCACAGCTATGAGTAATGTGTGATCAATCCTGATATGGTGTGCGTGGATGCAGCTGTGTCTGGCAGCTAGTACAAATGTCATTATTATTCTGTCTAAACATAATTAATATCAATTATGGCAGGTATCATAGCTTCAAATGTTGTTTGATTAAGCCTGACATGGTGTGTGTGGATGCAGCTGTGTATGGCAGCTGTTGTATGTTGCCGTTTTCGTCTCTGGGAAACTGTGGGTTGCGGCTTGTGATCAAGGTTTACTGATGCTTGTGTATTAGGAAGAGACATTTGGTATTTTAGCCTGGATCCAGGGGAAGGGGTGGATAAAACTGTGATTTGGGATATTTTGGCAGATAATAGTTTGTTTATACATCTGCTGAGTGAGAGGTGGGAAGGCTGGTAAGAATGTGCTATATCTTGTTGTGGCGGCTTGTTGGGAGGATTTTTTTTATCTGTTTGCTCTCCATTCTTTTCCTGACTGCTGCCTCGCTGAAAGGGAGGGAATTTAGGCTTGAAGTTACAGTGAAGTGAAGCTTTGCTTCAGGTGCACTGTGAGCCTCTGGTATGCAGTACACAGACATACTAACAGAAACAGATGCTCCCAAGTTGCTATGGTAACAAAGACAGAGTGATGATAATGCTTAATAACTCTGAGGAGCCTATGAGATGATTCTTTGCAATGAAGTTTTTGGTTTTAAAAAAATATATATATATACATATATAATAAAAGTATGTTTTAAACCACAAGTACACAAACTGATGGTCTCCCAACACTTTGCTTAGCTCATTAAGTTCATTCTTGATAAAAATAAATAAATAAATAATAAGCGCAATTTTCTATTTAAAATGTTTTTTGATCCAAACACATTAACGACTTACATAACAGTGGAAGTCTGAGTTATTGTGAAAGACTAAGAGCACTTGGTCTTGTGCAGAACCCTTTGCAGTGGTCTGGGTGGTGCGCTTGCTCATGTTGGGCATATGGGGATAACTGATTCTAGGAGTGTTTGGGGTCACTGGGAAGTGCTAGAGAGTCATCAGATTTCCTTCATGGAAATATCTGTGGGAATGGAAGGTGTGTTGAGTGGTTCACTGGCAGAGTGGTCACTGCATGGAACAGGCTGGTAAAATGGAACAGGACAAATATTGGTTTGGATATTTTGAGAACAGCTTGGAAACACACCACATGAACTAGTGAATGGTATTCTGGCAAAACTGGATGGACATTGTTGCCTGTGCTTGAAGTACTGATATGTGGGTATGTAAGGATGGAAATATACTTATAACAAATAAGAAACTAGAAGGGTCTCATAATTTAAAGTCTATGGACTGTATAAACATTCTTGGAAGGAGCTAATAATAAGAATAAGCTTGTGGTCTCTCAAATAACTAAGCAACAGCCAAAAAAAAAAACACAAACACACAATAGTTATGTAATGTATGATTTTTAGTAAATCTTGATACAAAATATATAATTGTCATATAAGATGAATCAGTCTGCTGAATTTAGATATTAAAGACAGGATTTAATAACATGGGCTTGTGTATAATAACACTACTGTCTTAACTTGTCATAAATGACATACACTTCATTGAACATCAAGGGGAAGCATGATGATTTTCTTATATAAGTAAATATGCATAACAAGTCATGTAATTGCTTTAACCTGAATTGTAGCTTTTGTAACCCATCTTGACCATATATAATACTTAAGCAGTTACCAAGGTAACTAATGTTTTATACATGACATCAAACTGACAAAGTTGTTCAAGAGAAACAATAGAAGCCTGAACTTGAAATGTCACAGAATGTAACAATCATATTCTGAACAAATAGTATTAAATTGACAATAGACACTCAGTTTAATAACATGGCTTGTGTATAATAACACTACTGTTTTAACTTGTCATAAATGACATACACTATATTGAACATCAAGGGGAATCATGATGATTTTCTCATATAAGTAAATGTGCATAACAAGTCATATAATTACTTTAAATTGAATTGTGGTTTTGTAACCCATCCTGACCATACATAATACTTATGCTGTTAACAAGGTAACTAATGCTTTATACATGACATCAAACTGACAAAGTTGTTCAAGGGAAACAACAGAACCCTGAACTAGAAATGTCACAGAATGTAATAATCACATTCTGAACAAATAGTATTAAATTGACAATAATCACTCAGTTTAACCTTTGCTTCTTCTTCTTTTGGCTTTTCCTGGTTAGGGGTCGCCACAGCAGATCACCAGTCTGCTCATGATTGGCAGTGGAGTTTTTACGGTGTTGAGTCACCAGCCTGGCGCCCAACCTTCCACTGAAGGCACACACACACACACGCACGCACTCACACCTAGGGCCAATTTAGACTGTCCAATCCACCTACAGCATGTCTTTGGGATGTGAGAGGAAACCGAAGCACCCGGAGGAAACCTATGCGACCACAGGGAGGACATGCAGACTCTGCACAGAAGGCACCCCAGCCGAGGATCGAACCGGGGAACCTCTTCCTGTGAGGTGACAACACTAACCGCTGCACCACTGCGGCATAGAATGTTGCCATTTAAATCTAAAAACTTTCAGTATATGCCATGAAAATGGCAATTTATGAATATGGAAAGGGAACTTGTAATCATTAATCACAATAAGTGAATTTGTTGTTTTTAACCTATAATTTCACTCATTTTATAATAAGAAATGACAGATATGAGAATCCTTATGTGTAGGAAATGGGGGAAGTGGGATGCACTGATAATTAAAATGCACTAACTTTCATCAATGTTCACATAAAACAAACTTGATGCTTTAACTAAGTTAGCAACAAACAAAGTGATTACTTAAATGCTGGCAAACAATGAAATATAACTTCTGATATATCCAGTAAAATACATTGTATTAAAAACATTGGGTATAAATATTATTACAATCTATTTATATCAAGTAATAAGTTTTGAAAGATTTCATCAATAAGAGTGAATATGCTAAATAACTGTGTGCTATAATCTTTTACTGAGGTTTTATATATGCTACATCCTAATTTACTATGATTAAATTGCTTGTCATCTCTCTTTCATGTAAATATTAATTGCTTATACAATAAGTAGAAATTTATATTGTATTAGAATTCTGTCAAATCTACAATGGTACTATATCTGTTCAAAATAATATAAATATTGCTTATTCCTATTACAAATATTCTCCATATGATAATTCAATTTATGGAGCTCAGATGTTCTGGATTGCCACGGTATGAGTGACAATCTGATGGACTTAGGTTTATCCATCAGATCAGGAATGTTTTTCATTCCATGGCTAGTGCGGATCTTAATTTTGTTAACATTTATTAATTTAAATTTGTTATTTCACAAAAACATTTTTAGTATGCCTGACCAAAACATTACTTTATTGGTAAACACTCAAAGTATAAAACTGATAATTTCCTTTAAAAAACTCATATACTTTACAGTTATCAGAGGAAAATGTTTAATAGTCACAATAAAACAAAAAATACATAGTCTACACAACCTAAGATGGATTTAACTTTATTATCTTTAAATACCAGTGGCTTAACAATCCTAGCAAGAGATCAAATCTACTGAAATATTTAAAACTGAATAAATCACAATCTGTCTTCCTTCAAGAAACTCATTTCAAAACAAATGACAATTACAAATGGAATCCTAAGGAATATATTATATTGGCGCAATCCACTTATAAGACAAAGACAAAAGGGGATAACAATTTTATGGAAAACAAATGTGATTAACCCAGAAATCATTTATAAGTATGAAGATAAAGAAGATCTTATGACATTAGTAATAGTTAAATATAATAACAGAATATGGAGCCTAGCAAATCTATACTGGTTCCCAGGCATTGGAACAGAAACTGTTAAAAAACACTTGGAATTCATTTTAAATAATTATAAATGCAACTTAATATTAGGAGGAGATTTAAACTGTATATTTGATATACAAATAAAAGACCACTGTGTACATCTGCTGTATCAAAAGTTTTAAACAAGTGGGTAGAATCATTTCATCTTGTAGATACTTTCAGATTTAAAGAAGATAAATCTTTGTTGTTTTTCCATCAAGATCACAGATTTGGTACCCAAACTAGAAAAGATAAAATATTTGCTGCCCATGACTTACGCTCTAAAATCATTAATTTCTCAATCACTCCCTGTCCCTTTGCAGACCACAATTTATTTATTTATTTACATTTATTTTATTTTACATTTGTTTACCGGGAAAATCCAGCTGGACCAGGTCCATTTTCAGTGGATGCCCGGGGAGAAAAGCTGCACAATTAAGTAAGCAGTTAATGCAGTGAGAAATATACAAAATGGGAATACAGTAGATTACTTACATGCAGATATATTCAATAATTTGTTCAGAATAGTTAATAGACAATGCAGGACTGAATACAGTTAGATTAATATTTACAAAGGTCGTATAGATAGTTAACATTTTTAGTAAGTGTACACTGAAAGAATGTACAAAGACCAATGTAGCTTATTCTAAGATTATGTATTTCTATGTGAATAGAATGGTGTGAATTCTAGACTGGGGTTGTTTGGAGGAGGAGAATAGGAGGTATAGAGATTGTCAAGTGATACATGGGCAGATCCAAGTTGTCCTGAGATGAGATTTGAGTAATTTTTTGAAGTTTGTGTTTGTTGTTGTGGAGGTTATATTAGTGGGGAGATTGTTCCATTTTTTAGCTATGATGTGGGAATAAAGGGCTTTACCTGCAGTGTTGTTAGCAGTAGTAACACTGAGGAGAGGTTTATTGGATGAGCAGAGCAGGCGAGTGGAATAGTGGGGTGTTAGTAGCTGCTTGAGGGCTGGAGTTTTGTCTGGTTAGTTTCTAATGTTGAAGGCACAGGTGAGTTGTTGATATGCTAGTAAGTTAGGAAATTCAAGCCACTGAATTTCTTTTAGTACTTGGCAGTGGTGAGTTCTAAAGAGGCAGTTGTTGGCAAATTTGGCAATTTTGTTGTAGCATGAGTCTAACTTGTCCAGATCTGATTTTCTAGTATGGGTTAGGATTGGTGCAGCATAAGTAAGTGTTGATAAGAGTGAGCTTGAACTAGAGTGATTTTTGCTTTTGCTGTGAGAAATTTTTTGTGCCTGTAAAGGGTTATCATTTTTTTGTGAACTTTCTGAATGGTTTGTGCTATGTGTAGATCGAATTATAGGTTGCTGTCTATTTCAACTCCTATGAGTTTTGTGTGGGTGGATGGAGAGATGATAGTGCCATTTCTAGATGAGATGGAGAAAGTAGAGGGGATAGATTTTGTTTTGTTAGGGGTGAACAGGAGCAGTTAGGTTTTGCTGGGGTTAAGAATAAGTTGGACGTCAATGATCCAAGTTTCAATCGCAGAGAATGATTCTTGGGCTAGTTGTTGTAGGGTGTTGACATATGGGGCTGCACAGATTAGAGTGGATTCATCTGCATACTGAATTAGTGAGGCTTGCTTGGAGGAGGTGTATAGATTGTTTGTAAAGATAGAGAAAAGTAGTGGGCCTAATATTGAGCCTTGTGGTACTCCCATAGAGTTAGGGAGAGGAGGGGATAGTTCATTGTGCCATTGTACAGATTGCTGTCTGTCTGATAAGTAGCTTTTGAACCAGGAGATTGCAGGGGAAGTAAAGGATAGAGAATGAAGGGCATCCAAATAGTTTAGGGTGTGAGACCATGTCAAATGCTTTAGAGAGGTCTAAAAAGGTAGCAGATACATAGTTGTTGTTGTTTCTATGTTGATTAACCAGATTGGTGAAGGAGAGAAGAGTAGAAGTTGTACTATGATGAGGGCAGAATCCATGCTGGGTGGAGGAGAGAAGATTGTTTGTATTCAGGAATTGCATAACTTGTGAGTGCCTGCATTTCTCTAGGAGCTTAGATAAGGGGGAAAGAATAGCTATATGGTGATAGTTGGAAAAGTCGTAAGATTTACCACCTTTGTGAAGAGGTATAATGTAGGATATTTTCCATAGTTGGGGCACAAAAGCTTCCTGAATGGACCTGTTTATTAGGATTGATACTGGGTACAATAGGGAGTCAGCTGCTATTTTTAGGAAGTTAGCAGGTATACCGTCTGCTGCTAGTGTGGTAGCTTTTAGTTTCAGGAGGAGGTTTCTAATTGTAGATGTAGGGACAGGTGAGAGAGAGAAGGATGGTTGGTTGGGAGAGTTGCTAGGAGTGTTCCCAGCAGTTGAGGTTGGTGAGATATTAACATTTGTTAGTTGGTTAGACAGAGTTTGGATTGATTTTATGAAACAACAGTTAAGCTGGGAAGCTATATCTTTGCTGTTAGTATATGGGGAGGTGGGGGTAGCAATTGTTCCAGGTTTTAGTAGGAAGTTGATACTATGCAAACCTTTCTGGGGATTTTTTGAGTATTTGTTTTGGAGACCTAGGAAGTAGTTTTGTTTGTCTAGTTTGGTTTGGTTTTTGGCTAGATTCCTAAGTTGTTTATACTTTTGCTTGGTATGGTCAGAGTTTTCTTGCTTCCATTGCTTCCAGGCCTTGTCTCTGGTTTTTAGAAGGGCTCTTGCATGCCTAGTTAAACATGGAGCATAGTTTGCTTTGGTTTTTATCTTTCTTATTGGTGCAATGGAATTTAGAACTGAGATAAATATATTATTAAAGTAGTCTACTGCCTGATCTAGGTGTAGGGTTCTTAGAGCTGCCAGTTACATTGCTGTAGAATTTTGTTTAGGTTGTCTGGTGTTAAGTTACAATCATCCCTGATGAGTCTATAGGTTATGGGTTTAGGAGTATTGGTTGGTTTTATAAAGAGGAAAGTGGGGAGATGATCACTGAGATCATCAGGTAAGCATCCAGTGTGATAGTGATGCTTGAGGCTATTTACTAGTGTCCAAGCAATAATGGTTTGTTTATGGTTTTTTTGTCTATTCTGGTGGGTTCTTGAATTAGTTGTGTGAAACCATAGAGGGTAATATTGTCAGTGGAGTTGTTGGAGTTGCAGGCTTGTCAGTCAGTATTGAGGTTCTTCTTCTTCTTCTTTTGGCTTTTTCCCGGTTAGGGGTCGCCACAGCAGAACACCTGTCCGCTCATGATTGGAAGTGGAGTTTTACGGTGTTGAGTTACCAGCCCGGTGCCCAACCTTCCACAGAAGGCACACACATGCACGCACTTGCACCTAGGGCCAATTTAGAGTGTCCAATCCACCTACAGCATGTCTTTGGGATGTGGGAGGAAACCGGAGTACCCGGAGGAAACCCACGTGACCACAGGGAGGACATGCAGACTCCACACAGAAGGCACCCCAGCACCAGTCAGCATTGAGGTTGCCTAATAAAATTGTTTCCTGATGGGAGTTTTGATTCAGCCATTGAAGGATTTCTTCTATAGCTGGAGAGTTATTTCTAGGAGGAATGTAGCAGCAAAGGATGTTAATTTTTTATCTTTGTTTATTGGTAGGATAGAGCCTATGATTTTGGCATTTTGAAATGTTGGCAAAAAGGTATGAAATGACTGGAGGTTTATTTCATTTTTGAATAGAATTGCGACTCCACCACCTTTTCTATTTTTTCTATCTAGCCTTAAGATGTTGTAACCTGGTGGTAGAATTTCATCGCTAGGGATATGTGGTTTCAGCCAGGATTCGGTAATGGATAGAATGTCAGGGGAGTAATGAGTAATAAAAGCATGTAGATCTTGGAGTTTATTGGAAATACTTCTTATGTTGATATTAGTTATTAGTAGATCAAATTGAGCTCTACTGGGAAGGGCAGTGAAGGAGGGTCCTGGGTTTAGGTGCATGTCACCAGCAATAAGGAGTATTTTACTGAGTTTGAATATGTGTTTGATAGCATAGGTAAAGTTTGAGAGGGATATATATATATATATATATATACTGCTTTCATATTGATAGTTGTAGATAGGTGGATGTTTGAAGTGTGTAGCATAATACTAGTATTACATAATGTTGGACAGACTGTAAAGTTTATGTGAGAGTTGGTGTGTTTTCCAGTATTTGTTGTATGGAATGAGGTGCTGTCTTGGGGTAAGTTAGTTTACATGGCTGTAATGTAGGAAAGGGAGGTGAGGGCTAGTAGGAGCAAGGGTAGTATGACTTGCATTGTAGATTATTTTGGAAGGATTTAAGTATTGTTTGTTGCTGTGAGGTGGCGGTGGGGAAGTGGAGTGTAAGTTCTAGTATGGGTGTGGGGTACTGAGAATTAGCTAAGACAGATGATTGGAGCAGGACGTATGTCAGGTGACTAAGGAGAAATATAAGGTCAGCTGCAGTGGGGGTGGGTGGGAATTGGGGGTAGGGTAGCAGAGTGAACCTGTAGGGTGAACAGAGCAGGTGCAGAGCCCAAGCAGAGGTAAGCGGAAAAAAGTATCAGCGAGTGGAGGTGAGTGGAGGTGAGGGCAGAACACTGATAGTGGCAATGACTGCTGAATTCTGTAGTTTATTTAAATAGATAGGTAGGTAATAGTATAAGGATGACACATAGATGTGATCAGAGGGTTGCTAGACCTGGAAAGGGCACCGTTAGGAAAGCTAGCACCAAAAATAACTTAATTAGGTTATGTTAGGTACTGGATGTTCAGGGAAATATTATGGAGGTTTGCTGCCACCTACTAGGGAAATTGGGGTATCCCTGTGAGTGTGCACACAGTCGGGGCTCCACAACTAAATGGAGTTTAAGTACAAATTCTGTAGAGCAGATAGGAAAATTATTGTCTTGATATTACCAATAGTCACAGGAGCTTACATGCACTTAATAGTACTGAGCATGTTTTCAGGGAGACCAGATCCACTTCTGAGCCTTTTACACTGGACTGATTACTTTCCTGGGTGGGAGGGAGTTTAGATCAGGCTGGATGCACTTAATTGTACTGAGCACGTTTTCAGGGAGACCAGGTCCACTTCTGAACCTTTTACACTGGGATGATTGCTTTCCTGTGTGGGAGGGAGTTTAGACCATGCTGGATACACTTAATAGTACTGAGCACATTTTTTTAGGGAGGCCAGGTCCACTTCTGAGCCTTTTACACTGGGCTGATTGCTTTCCTGGGTGGGAGGGAGTTTAGACCATGCTGGCACACTGCCATTGTCACCACAAGAAAATCAGCTGCAGCACAAAACAAAGCCAGTCCAATAAAATGTACCGGAATAGAATACTGGATGTAAATAATTTTAATAAAAAAAATGCAAGTATTAAGCGCTCTCATCTCCACAAAAGTGAGACTTCATAGATTGATTGATACTAAAATTCAAAATGGGTACAAACCATTATTCTTTAACTCCAGAATTCAAGCATATATAACTAAAATTAAGAGTTCAAACCCTGGTTATTATCTGAATTATAGTTCTTCTTAGAAATTAATTACACACTACAGAGATGAATAAAATAATGATATGGGATTCATTAAAAGCTTACATATATGGTAAAACCCTAACTTGGTATAAAAAAAATCAGAGAATGGGATTCTGAATTACTGGAGCTACAATCCAAACTTTTGTCAGTCAAATCATTTGGAGATGAAAAGGAAAGAAGTATTAAACAATAAATAAATTCAAACACATAAAACTAGTTGAGCTTTAGAAAAACTAAAAATTAATACCTTGGTCATGCCAGCCAAATATCTAAATAATTGATCCACAAGAATCAAAATACAATCAAAAGCTAATAACATTAAAAGGATCTTCCATGAAAAGAAAGGGAAAAATGTTTCGGATATAGGTGACATTCTTGATGCCTATAGAAGTCACTGTATGGAACATTTCCAAAAAAAATATATACATATCGATCAATCAAATCTAGATGAAAAATGTTCTAATATAAAAACAATACCAGAAAAATTCAAACTAGATCTGCAAGCACCCATATCCTAAAAAGACATTACAGATATAATAAAAGAGGGTTAAAATAATAAAGCTCCAGGTATAGATGGCATAATTATGGAAATATATAAACTTTTTCCTTCAAAGATACTATCCCTCTTCCATAAAATTCTATTAGAAATTCAGTCACAAGCTTTAATACCACCCTCTCGGAGATATTCCCTAATCACACCAATCCTAAAGAAAAACAAATCCCCAAACCTCTGTACCTCATATAGACCTATATCATTATTAAATAATGAGCAAAACCAAAATGTGAGGTGTGAGTACCAATCCAAGACACACCGAAAGATTCCACAAAAGTACTCCAAAGATCTTGAACGCCAATTTATTTTAAAATAAAATGTGTTTTCGCCATTACAAACAAGAAGCAGCTTCCTCAGAACAACATCACTGAAAGGCGCCAAAAAGCATTTTAAATATGTACAGGAAGTTCTTTAAACGACATAATTTCCTGTCTTGGCGCTCCTTACGTTGCTACATATTAATGTGACCCAAAGTTGTTCAAGGTGCTTCACCTCGCTCTTGTTGCCACATTAAAGACACCAGTGTGGTGGAGATGAATCACTAAACATCCATTCCGATTCTATTTGCTCTGGCTATTGAAATAATCAAAGCAATAGATGTTTATGAACAATACAATTCTAAAGTAATGCTATTTGCTGATGACATATTACTAACATTAGCTAATACAAAAGAGACATTAGAAGAATTAGATATATTAATTGAAAAATTTCACATGACTTCGAGACTCCATTTCAATAAATCAAACTCAATTTTGTTTATTTTTAAATTAAAAATAAGAACTGCAGGCCAAGGGGGATCACATCATAGGGAAACAAGAATCTACCTTAAAATATCTAGGAATTGAGTTATGCAAGGATAATAGTGAATTAGTCTAAAAAAGAACTACAATAATATCATCAATACAATTAAAATCTCTGTGGAAAAATGGAACAAAATAATATTAACATTTGAAGATAGACTACAGTTAATAAAAATGGTTTTACTGCCCAAGATCCTACATATAGCCTTGGCAATACAACTGTTACCAGAAAAAAATATACTTAAAGAAATAAATTCATGCCTAATAAAATTTTTATGGTTTCCCAAAAGAAACAGAATAGCTTTAATATATCATATCAGACCATGGAAACAGGGAGGATTTACCATTACTGATATAGAAACATTTATAAAAGCATCAATATCTAAAACAATCTCAGACTGGATAAGTCCAAATTACTTTGCAAATTGGAAATAATTCCTAACTGTAATATCAATAAATGAATTTGATTTACAAAAATAATTTCAATTATACAATGACCCCCCCCCATTAATATTCCAAAATGTGCATGCTGATTGGCCAGCGTGCCCATTGTAAATCCTACAATATACCAACGGAAAAACGTCTGGTTGCCCGGACTTTTTTCCATTGGTATAAAGTGCTCAAAACATTTTTTTTAACAAATAAAAAAAAAGATTTTCTTTTCCCCGTTGCTTCTGTTTCAAAGCATTGATGTACTGGGTATGCGTGGGATGCAAGTCCCATATGCATGCTCATTACATCAATACAAGGAGGCAGTGTACCACAACCAGTGGAAGAACAGTAATGCACCATTATACAAAGACATTATTTAAGAAAAGTAAGTATTTTTTTTCTTAAATAATGTCATTGTATAATAGCAATAACTGATTCTGTGGTTGTGTTATATTGAAATTTACCCATGGTTGGCTTTATTTAATCACTCAGGCTTCACCCTCATGATTAAACCACACCAACTGTGGGTAAATCTTCAATATACCACACCATGTCATCAGTTATTGCTTAAATAACAGATAAAAACAATTTGCCATGGCACACATGTATTAGTATGCAATATAACATAACTAAACCCACTAAAAATCATATGATTAATTATTACATTGACTCAGTTAGGAAAATGATTAATGCAAATATAGATATAAAAATCTGGTTTGCTCTTTTAACACCATTTGTAGTCACAAAGAACTTTCCACATAAAATATAGAGAGACATTTTTAATTCCTGGGAACAGAAAGGACTTGTTTGTTGGCTCCAATGTATCAAAGAACTAAAAGTTTTAGATATGCAAGTAATAAAAACAACATACAAAATTCCACAACAGGACTGGCTAACTTTACAGACTATTATGTCATATTCGTAAGATGTAAGTAGAATAATTAGCAATTCTTCATTTAAAGAAATACCTAAATTTACAAAATACATATATGAAATCATATATAATGACTTTGGCATGGGAAGCAGTATTTCCAAATTTTACAAAATATTGATAAACTATAAAACAACACCCAAAACCTCATATTGGAAATATATAACAAAAGGACACTCAATACAGTTAACTGAAGATATTAAAACAAATATTTTATTACCGATAAAATATACATCCTTTACACAATACTGGAAAGTTTTTAATTGGAAATGCTTGCACAGAGCATTCTTAACCCTAGACAGAATCAGTAAAATTAGTTCTTCAGTAAAAGGAATATGTTGGAGATGTGAGCAGGTACACAATGCAGATTGGAACCACATTTTCTATGATTGTGTTAAATTAAAGCCATTTTGAAATGGTATTAATAACTTTCTACAAGCTTAATTTAATGAATCATTTTATTTAACTAAAGCTTTTGCATTATTAAATCTGAACGAAGGTCCTCATTTGAATAGGTCAAACATGTATCTAGTATGGATTATACTTGCAATTTCACGGAAGTGTATAACAAGAAGATGGAATACAAACACAATACCAACCTTGGAAGACTTCTACATCCTACTGAAGACCACAACACTATTGGAAATTAGAATTAAAGAACTAAGAATTTATCCAAAGCCATTTATCAGCAACCCTTAGGGAAAAGTCTTATCCTTGATTGACACTATACAATAATTGATCAGACACTCTGATAATGAATTGGACATACGTATAAAGTAACTGTATACATTAAGATCTGTTATAGTGTCAGGCTAATGTAAATAGTGTACATAGTTATTTAAGATGTTATGTATAAATACTATGGAATTAATTCAAATGTATTTGAAAAATAAAAAAAAAAACAATTGGAGGAAAAAAAAAAGAAACAAGACAGGGCAGGTTACAGTCCAGTTGAAGATGTTTGCCCATTTGGAGACATGGAACAAGGCAAGCCTGATTACTGTCCAACTATATAAGGTTCACAAGAGTGTACTGCATGCATACAAACTGCAAGACATGCTACAAGAAATATAGGGTGTGTTACATTAGGCACAGAGTATGAAGTATATGGCACAGCATCAGAATGGTGACAATAGTAGCACACAGGATTGTGACCACTGATTGGAGGTTAAGGACAGTACTGAGATGATTCACAAATGGAAGAGACAGTCATGCTTGCCCACACTTATCCACATGTGTATATCCATGTCTATTTCCCACAGATGTACACATTTTGTCATGGGACCAAAGAAACAGAAATGACTGAAAATGTTCACCACATCAGAGATGGAGGGGCTACTACAGGTCTTACTCATATGTGTCATGCATGTCCTTGAGAAAGGTAAAGTAGAACACGCCTTCTGGGACCAGGTATGGTAGGGAATGGTGCAAGACATACATGCACTGGGTGGTCTTAACAGGACAATAATACAGGTGAATTACACAATCACTGATATGTTACTGCATGCCTGACACAGGTACAGGAAATAGTCTGAAAAAGGTTGACCATGAGGACTAAGCCACTAACACAAAGGTATCTCACAAAAGTGGAGGAATTTTTAGTATCCCTCAATGAGAAAATTGAGAGAACCCTCATAGTAGATGGTGGCTTGAATGTGGGAGCCGAACTTGAGATGACTGCTAAAACATCTGTAGAAAATACATCAGATTAGCAGTAGCATGTGCCATTAGTGTAGAACACAGACTCACAGCTGTGAATGGCTTACGTAGACTAACATGTGCATATCTGTCATCCAGGAATATTGAGGCTGTAGCAGTGATAACCAGTACTACAAGGCACATATGTGCCCATAGGCTATGTATGTGAATGGCATGAAGTTTGTGTCACATGGTGGGGATAGTTTCAAATATGATCCAGCATTACTACAGATATGTTATCTGTGTGAATTCATAGAGTCCACTGGGAGAGGATCTATCACAATAGATCAGAACATGCTGAAGGCACCATGTATACTGCACACTCTGAAGACTGGCCTTTGTCAGACCATCAAACAGCCACATTGTTGAACATCATCTCATTGACAGTGCAAGCTGTCAAACCCCCACACCTCCTGCTAATTATATATATACCAAATCCTAAATCACACTACAGTGGGGAAAAGGGCACATTTCCTGATCATCACCATAATGCAATTTCAGTCAGAACAGTTTGACGACCTGCATTGTGGACATAATGATATATTCAACAATGTGGCTGTTCAATGATCTGACATCTGATGACACAATGGCAATGTCATTAAGGTTAACATGGAGGGTACACCCAGATCAACCACATCTAAGAAGATGGTAGAGGGGTAATATGAACCTTTGGCAGCTCTTGTGTTTATTGCTAGATATCACATCTATAACAGCCTCACCCAAGTTCCACTAGTGTTACTATCACAGATGGCATCAAGGGACAGCATTATCTCTGAGGTGCATGCATTCAGCATGCATTGAGCAGAGGGAAGAAGTGTACAGGTGGCCAACACCAATATTTCTCCAGGACATTCTAAGACCTAAATGTCTCCAATGGCATCAGTCAGCAGATGAACAGGTCAATGATCCAGGCACAGATGGGAACTACTCACACCATGTCAGAGATATTGAGTGTGTTGCATAACCTGTGTAAGGAAGTGTAATAGTTGAAGAGACTGGAGGACATCCTGCAACCCACGAAGAGTGACATGACATAAAGGGGCCTTGAGCAGATGCACTGATTGAGGATAAAGCTAGTCCTGTTGGCAGCCATAGGTGTGGACATGCAGATGTAGACAACTGAATGATGTGGTCATTGTGAGGGATGGATGTGCAATGCAGGATCACATACCAGACTTATGCAAATGCTGCTCATCATTCCAGAGACAGCTCCATTGTCCATGCTGTCCATTGCTGCAGCAGGTCATGGGCACTTCCATGTTCATAGCTGATGCTCTTCCAGCTCTGTCATGGATACAACACATCAGGAAAGCCATCCAGGTTTCTGCTGTTCATCACCATCACACTCCCCTTTAACCCCACAATGAGTAACTCTTATCCATGCACATTTGTGGGGTCATAGATACTGATGTTCTACTGGGGCCACTGCAAGCTTCTCATATATGCTTCTAAATTGGTCTGCCATCCTTTGAACAGGATGCTTCAAGTCCTGATCCTTCAGGACCAAATAGTATACCTGACCAGCATTCCACTCATGGAAGCTTCATTCCGTCACTGGAAGATGTAATATCTGACCCCTGTCCCCCAGCCTTTTATCCACCTGCATGACTACCTCATCCAACCCTTCCACCTATATTCACATTGCTGTCTCCTTACACTTTGTCCCCTCTAACCTGTGCAAAAGATGATAACTGTGCTCTGCCCACCCCTCAGACCTGTGTGAGCATTGGTATAATGGTTAAGGTGTTAACCTCACAGATATAAGGCACAGGGTTTCATTCTCATCTTTGGAAGAGAAATTGGCTAGGCTTCAAATGGCCCACAAGGTCAGCTAGCCTAGTACTTACCTAAAAATGCCACCTCTGTCATGGTCTAGGAGCTTCAGATGGAGGTCATCAGCCATATCTTGATGGTATAGCCTGCATCACCTGCAACACACAATTATGACTGACCAGCTACCTGTATTCATGGGATACTTTTTTGTCAGTATGGATCAGATTGAGGACTATAGTGGTGGCTGAGTTTGTTACAGTGTGTACACCTATAAAACTAAATGATCATGTGGAAAGTCACCTGAAATAAGAAGCTGATACAGGTCCCGCATATCTGTACTGTCATCCGCATATGTGTGTGAATGAGAGGGAGGATAGAGGAATGGTGAGGATGCAGGGAGTAGAGTTGGCAAAGGTGTATGAGTTTAAATACTTGGCATCAACAGTTCAGAATAATGGCGAGTGTGGAAGAGAGGTGAAGAAGAGAGTACAGGCAGGATGGAGTGGGTGGAGAAGAGTGTCAGGAGTGATTTGTGACAGACATGAACTAGTAAGAGTGAAAGGGAAGGTCTACAAGAGGTTAGTGAGACCAGCTATGTTATATGGGTTGGAGACAGTGGCACTGACAAAAAGGCAGGAGTCAGAGCTGGACATGGCAGAGTTAAAGATGTTAAGATTTGCACTGGGTATGACAAGGGTGGACAGGATTAGGAATAAGTATATTAGAGGGTCAGCCTAGGTTGGACAGTTTGGAGACAAAGCTAGAGAGGTGAGATTACATTGGTTTGGACATGTGTTGAGGAGGGATGCTCGGTATATTGGGGAAAGGATGCTAAGGATGAAGCTGCCAGGTAAGAGGAAGGCCTAAGTTAAGATTTATGGATGTGGTGACAGATGACATGCAGGTGGTTGGTGTGACAGAGAAAGATGCAGAGGACAGGAAGAAATGGAAACAGATGATCCGCTGTGTTGACCCTAACAGGAACAGCTGAAAGAAAAAGAAGAAGACAGGTCCCACATATGCCACTTGTGGGAATCATGATAACCACCTGGATGACACATGACCACACTGAATGTAATACCTTGTGAATTCCGCATTACCTGGCATTTGATGGAGTAGGATCCTTCTGGTTTTCTCCTCTTTTATATGTTTCTCGATATTCTTCAGCATCATGTCAAGCAAGTAGTGTAGGACTTGTGAGACCCGCACCTGCTAAACTTGTAAATTGGGCCTTATCAAATGCTGAAAGAAACCTGCAGAAGGGATGATTAATGCTGCATAAATCCTTGTGTTCAATGGGATAGGCATTCCATTCATTTCCTTTGATTCCATGAGAGAGTGGCACATGCCTGTCAGTATGAATGGCATCTCTGTCCACATCCACATGGAACACTTAGCAATGTTCCATCATGGACATGGTGGTAAGGTACTGATGACCCCACCTGTGATAAGTAGGGGTAACAACGTGTAATGTCATGGAAATTGGTTCCAAAGGCAGCAACAAACACATGCTGTGCTGTCAACACCAAGGACAACACTCCTGGCATCATAGTACAAACAGTGCTGCTGTACACTGTAAATTCCTGACATTCAGAAAAAATGATAACCAGTACTCGCCACACTAATTTTCCACAGTTCTGAATCTGCCATGTCTGAATTTATCATTTGCCTGTGCAATGCCTTTAATTAGCATGTTGACAGTAATTTGCATGTCATTATGATCTCATTACTAAACTATGTACATCACATGATTTCTGTTCATGTGTGTCTCTGAACTGACCCCACCTTACACGTTGCCACTCACTCCGTAATTTCATGTAATGTACTGTGTTATTTGTTTCTGAATATAATCCCATGTCTTAGATTCCACAATCCCAGAGACTAATTCAAAGTAGTACTGCTGAGTTCTACAGACATTTCCTCTACAGATAGTTATAATGGTTATAATGCATCTTTTAGTTCACTGAGAGAAAAATTGCTATCAGATACAGACTTTGAAATAAATAATGTTCTGTTTTCCTTTCTGAAAGTTTGCATATCTTCAAGTTAGTTTCTTTCTCTGTTGTTGAACCTGAAATAAGTTTTGTCACGGTAACTTGGGTTTCTATTTCCTTTCCACTTTTACTAGCCACTTTGATGAAAAAGCAGACTGTGGATTTGCTGAAATATGTAGGATATTGGAAGAAATACAACAGTTGTAAATCTCCAAGAAGAGGAAAGAAAGCTGACAAAGGCACTGCAGACAGTAGTAAAACAGAATCTGAAATATTTTAATCAAATAAATTACTGACGTACAGTCATAACCAAAAACTCAGGTGGAAACTTGAAGCAAAGGCACACCTTGACAGCTCAGCAACCACCTTGGAGCACAGATAATTATTTTTCTTTTTAAATCATTGTACGCAGAGCATTTGACTGCAGGTGTATTAAGACTTGATAATGATTTTTGTTGAATATTATGGAAACTGTATAGGATAAAGAATCATGACTTAGCTTGTGCAGTGATGAACTGCTATCAGTCATAAATTCCATGTCTCACCTGCCTTCCAAATCATGTGTTTCTTAAAGTATACTCGCCTACCTATGTTCAGTACTCACATGATTTATACCAAAGAATAATCAACAATTAAACATTTAGAATTGTGGTATAATAGGTGTAATACCCGAGATGCATGGGAGTTATGGTGAGACTAAAGCATTAGTGATGTTTCTGGTAAATATTGAGGCAGTGGATGACATTTTAAATTTGGTTACGTTTTTGTTCACTAATAACTGTTTTTATTTTGATGTCTTATAAACAAATATGGGGAACAGCAATGGATACTACGTTTGCACCTAGTTATGGCAATCTGTTGATGGGAAGGGTAGAGAATGTTTACATATACAACAATTTTTCTTTTCAAGAAAATGTGTTTTTTATAGCTGTGTTGATGTTATTTATTGTGAAGCAGTCAACTCTCAAGTGGAATCTGAGCATGTTTTTACATTTACAAGTGAATGTTTTTGGTTTGATTCAGCACTTAGATGCATGTGCTTAAATGCATAATAGACAAATACGTTTGACTCTTTATAGAAAACCTACTTCCGCTAACACATTTTTTTATGCAAATAGTACTCATACCCTCTCTTGATAAGCTCTGTCTCTTACATAAAATTCCTAATGGCTTGGGGCTTATGCTATGAGGATCAGAAAGTTAGCCGGATAACCCAGGAAACTATACGTAGATTAAATGTTAAGAGTTTCTTGGATGTACAGCGGTCTTCTTCTTTAAAAAAAAATAAATTGATAGGAGTAAGAATGTAAGGTATAAATCTAAGTCGACAAAGGAGCATGAACTTTTGGAGACTACGCATATTTTGTTACATGTTATCCATCCTTTGCTGAAGGTGTCTTACATGTTTTAAAAAAAGCATTGGTGTATAGTCACCTCTGAAAAAAAATTTGATATCCATTCATTTTAAAAGTGTCCCATAGGAATGCACCTAGTCTAAGGGACTACCTTATATGTACCGTACCCTATGGAAGGAAACAAGTGTTGGAAAAATGTAAGTGTTGCTCAGTGTGTCCATATTTTAATGATCCCCAGGATCTTATTATTCCTGCTCATTATGTGTTAAAACTGTAAATAACAGAATTGTTATAAAAATGCAACACTGCATGGCCTCAACAGCCTGTGTGAAAAGTTTTAAATAAAACCAAACGATGTGCCAATTAAAAAGAAGAAGAATATTAGAACATATACAAGATATTAAGAATGCTTTGGATACTAGCCGTTTCTAAGGAAATCATAATATGAATTGTGCGACTACATTTTTTAAGATATATGCTTGCCTGCATCTAGAGTTGTTTCTGAATATCTCTGAGATGCTGTTAGAAAAATAAACTTGGCTGATTTTTAATTTTTGAGACTTACCAGCCCAGGGAACTCGTTAATGAATCAATCACAAAATATTTATTATGAAGCTTTTATTATGAAATATGTATTATTATTATTATTATTATTATTATTATTATTATTATTGTTGTTGTTGTTATTATTATTATTATTATTATTGTTATTATTATTGTTATTATTATTATTATTGTTGTTGTTATTATTATTATTATTATTATTATTGCTATTATTGTTATTATTGTTATTATTATTATTATATTTATTATATAAAATATAATGGTTTATATTTATTATGAAATTATTATTGTGATTATGTTTTTTTTTTGTTATATGTTTTACACAGAACGGATGTTAAAATAGAACTCTAGAAGAAGTAATTGTTTCTGTTTTCCTGTTGGTCCTTTAACTGATGCCAATAATTCTTAAGCATGTGGGGTGGGGTATTTGAATAAGAATCTCAGAAGGCAGTTTAGCCAAAGCATTGGTTCTGCTTTTCTTTTTAAGTAACTGCTTTCATAAAAGAGCTTCTTAGCTCTGCTAAGGATTGCCACTTGTGTTCTGAAATTAATTATAATGGAACTGATTCCCTTTGAGAGGATTTGACCACTTAGGCCTTACTCTCAGGATCACATTGGCCATTTGGGAGTGAATCCCAGCATAACTCATAACCATTGCAGGTATTATAGCTATATTATGCTACTGTCGTACCATCAACTTTTGCCTCATATTTTTGGTCCATTTTTCATAAAATTGTGGTTTTCTGGCAAATTATTGACAAGTCATTGAAAATTAAAGTCAGAAAATAATGACAGAAGTGAGTATCAGACTTCAAACTCTTCTGAAAAATCATTCTAACCCCAAACCTGCTATGTTATCAACTTTCTATGTTTGTAAGAGTAATTTTTAAAAATTGTCCCTACTTTGGGGGCTTTGTCCACCCATAATTTATGTCTTTGTCCAGATTTCTTGCTCAAAAAGGTTGAGAGGTATGGGTACAGTAGTTCAATGTAAGAGAGTGACTTACTTCCAACCGCATACCTCACAACCATACCAAATTCCATGGTATTTACAAGTTTTCAGGGCAAAATAATGGGGTGTCAGTGCCACAAATTTCCGAGTGGCCCCTTTAATTCCCATTTTTTTTTTTTTTTACATTTTTTTTGTTAGGCTGACATCATCACACATCGTCAGCATATTCAGGGGCATGCGTGATGACACTGGCTTCGTGAAGCACTACGTGACTGTTGTCTGCCTGTTGGAGTCGGACAAGACTAGGGGGGAGTTTCAATCTGTGGGTGGTGACATTGTAGTAGTTGTGTATCGGTCATGGCCCAGGGGTTGGTATGTATCCTCTGACAAACTATTCTGCTAGAAACATTTTTTTTCCTTTTGCGGTGAAGGGTCATGTTATTGAAGGTTGGCTCAAGAAGTTGAAGATCACACAGGGAGTTTTTTTGTTAAGTTTTGGGTGTGCATTAAGTTAAGGGCAAAATGGGGCTGCGGGATGAAATTCTGAATACATTCTGGACTGGCATGTGTTTTCCAAGTCCCAGGCTCCAGCTGAAAGCAAGTTCTTTCTGTTCTTATTATGTGGTTACCAGCACACCTCCAGTGGGTTGTGCAGCGAGAGCAGGGTTAGTTCTTGGTTGGTGGGTGTGCAGTGCTGCTGGTCATGGCATCCATAGAAATCACATGACTTTATCAAATTTTTTATTGTATCAAGGCAACCTTATTTGTAGACTGGAGTGTGAGCTTATCTTTGCTGGGAAGGTTTCTAAAATCCCCACACCACACTACAGCTGCGTAGTGAACCTGTACCTCAGAACTACTGATCACATAAAAATATAGAAAAATAATAATAAAAGTAACAGTAAATGGAATTATAGAACTGATGAGACCAGATGCAGGTGTTTACTCTGTGTTGGCTGTAAAAATCTACCCGTTGGGTATATGAGTGACAGCAGACCTAACCAATTGGCACTAAAGGAGTAGGGGCATTGTAGTCATCGTTAGGAGCTAGAATGCAGTCTGTGGTAAATTGTTCATGTTGATATTCCATAGACAGAGGTAAAAGAAATCATAACTGGAAAAAAATGGTGTATAACAAAAGTGAGTGACAGCTCCCACTGTACATGTTTTTTAAATTGTAATGAGGATGTCAAGGGCCCTTTTAATTCGACACAGAATTCTTCTGATGTCTGAATGAATGGCTCTGATAATGGTCTATTACAAATAATCAGCTGACTGATGCAAGAGCCTGGGGAATAGTTTTGACCACTGCAAACCCTGAGAAAAAGCTCAATAGCAGTGCATCAGAGGAGGAAGCTGTATGATGGAAATTGTAGTTGGAAGGTGTGGCATATAGAAGATAAGGACTGAAATGCGAAGGAAAAATCGCTTTGCTAATATTAAGCTTAAATACATTGTATATTTGGAATCGGAATGTGGAGTAATCATGTTTAACAAGAAATGCTGAACAACTGTCTTGGTTAATTCAGTATGGGGAAGGGGGTGATTGCTGACTGTTGTTGTTTACGTAGAGGCTAGAAAACCACTTCAAAGCACTACTGATTATGTGTGGATCAGTTTAAAGGTTTTTGCTGGGGCTGTAAAGTTTAGGTACATTTTAAACCTGTATAGCTCACTTTTTCCCTACCACTTGCTCTGTTGTAGCCTACTCTGGTACTATTCTTATTGCAGAATGTTTACTTGGGCCATTTAATTATGTTTAAATGTAGTCATTTTTATGTTGTTGCTAGTTTTTGCAACTTGGAACCAAAAAAGTATAGTGACCAATAATTAACTGTAAACGTTTGTCCTTTTCTAGTTAATTATTGGTATTAGTTTTTGTAGCTTGGCAGCCTACTGCTGCATTTTAAAGTTTGATGATGCTTGGTTTTGGTTTTACAACATACCTATCAATCTTTCAGTGCAAGAAATCTGGACAAAGCCAAAAATAATAGTGGAACAAAGGTTCAAAAATAAGGACAGATTTTAAATACTGCTCCTGTAAACTCAGATAGTTGCTAGAATAGCATGTTTTGCATTACTGTGTATTTTCTGAGGGATATGAAACCTGAAATTAAAATGTCTGCCATTATTTATTATTATTTAGCGACTTCAATCTTCATGTTGGTATCCCACAGTTCCATTAGAGTGGGCAGGTTCTTGTGATTATGTATGCATATTTTATGTTAATCAGCATCCCAAGCATCCCGATTTTTGGCCAGTTGTACCTACTTTTCATGGGCCTTTGTTCAGATGTTTGATGTTTCCAGGTTGAGAGGCATGCTTCCAGTTATGAATTAATGCGATGAATAAAGAATTCTGGAAACAAAAAGTGAAGCACTTGCTTCTGTGGTAAATGTTTGCTGTAAAGGTAAAGATAGGAGTGAATTAAGTCCTTAGTTGCAAAATATAACAAGAAAGCATGGAGCAAGCAGGTGGGTCTCTACAACTTTTTTTTCTCTTGCATAACTGTAAAAGAGAGTCGTTCTTAGTTTAATGTTTAAAAATACTGACTGCTGATAATTACATTTTCCACATAAGCAGCCAGCCTGGGGGTGAGGGCAGAGCCAGCAAGTGAATATAATTGGTTTCATGGCCATTTTCCTTCTGAATGTTTAGTCAGTTAAAAGACAGTCATTAAATACAACAAAGTTCATAATTCCTTTTCTTCTGAATGGCTATGGAATTAAATGACACCTTGAAAATTCATACACATAAACAAGCTGTTGCTGCTCACCTTGACTCACCTGCCCCAAATGTTGTGGAAATTAAAGTTTTGTGTTCTAATCAAGTGTTTATACAAAGCTACTGATAATTTCACTTAAAGTAAATTATTTGGGCATTGAGCTGGCACCTCGGCACCCATAAAAAATCTACTGCCAATCAGTTGCCGACCGGAGTTCCACTGTGGCAACCCCTAACTGGGAAAAGCCGAAAGAAGAACAACAACAATTTGGAAGGGGGAGATTTAAAGCATGTTAAAATTCTAAACTGCTATATCAACATTTTATTACTTAAAGACATGAATCATGCTACAGATGCTTACCATCAGCCATAAGGAAGGCTGAATGTGAAAAGGTTTTGTATTTGCTATTGTAGACAGGGATGTTTCTGAAGATATATCTGTTATACAGAGAAGGGAATTTGGGTCTCTGCATCCCATAACTTTGACTTGCATATAATATGGTTGCATATAATTCTTTCAGTATGTTCAAGTAGATGCTGAAAATAACTTTCAAAGCCTGGTTTATTTTTATTTTACTTGTCCAATTAATAATTAAATAAAAGCCCTGTTCTCATGATGATGATTCTGGTGTCTCCTCAGATTAGATTCCTAACCTTCTAGTATGACTTAAGATGATAGGAAAGGATTTATGCCTGTGGACATTATACCCACATCCCCATTAAAGGAATATCAGTTATGTAAAGAACTCATTAAATGTGGGATCAGGATCAGGTACCCACTAGATTCCCGTAATGACAGCAACATTCCTGCTTATCGGTGAAGAGATCCGCTGTATGCAGGAACAGTATTGCCTCATTTATAAAACGTCCACATGTCATGCAGGGAGACGTTCTGTCCAGGTGGAGCAGGACACATGATAAAAATATTTAGAAAACATATGTCTAATATGTCCCTATTTATTTATTTGTTGTTGTAAATCAAATTGTTAAACTGGGCTTTCCATGATGTTTCATTTGCAGCAGATGTGCAAATCTTTGGCATACTTACATGCTTGACAATTTCATTCATAAAAGAAAAAAGCTTCTCTCTCACCAGAATGTGCATCTGCTGACTCATAGGGTTGTTTCAAATAATAATTTTGGTGAAAATCCAAATGACTGGTGGAAAAAGTAACACATATTATTAAGTCTTCAGCGGCAAACTATGCTTGATTTGCAGTGCTGTCTTACAATGCAGATGTAAGTAAGTACCAGTAAGTCACCGAGAATATACATAAAAACTCCATTTCTTTTATTTTTATTTTCTTTTTTTGCATAACAGTGGAATTTGTCTAATAGGTAAGACACTGCTAAAGTCTACAATACAACAGCGCGTCTGTGTGGCAGATTTAAACAACATATTTATTTTTCACCTGTAGAGGAAAATAGGTTAATTAGCCTTATCAAATAAATAAGTCAACAAAACATTTCTGCCTCTGCTATTTTACGCATCAGTCGTGCTTTACGTGAAGACCACAGCTGACTCCCTATACTCAGATAGTGTGTCTAAACTACTGAACCACATCCCATTACCACTGAAATCCATTCATAACGCTACTGCTACTCCTCTGGCCTAGTGGTTAGGGGGAGGCTTTTGTGTGCAGATTACAGAGTTCAATCCCTGACAACAATGAAAGGGGGTTGGCTTCTTTTTAAGATCGTTGTGGCCTAGTGGATAGCGCAGTAGTCTGTGGTTGACAGGGTCCTGGGTTTGAGAGTTGTCAGAGGAGATTGTTTTAGAGCTTAGTGGGCTAATGCACTATGCTGTAGTTGATAGGGTCCTGTGTTTGAGACTTTGCAGGGGTGATTATTAACCACACATTTGTCCTAGGGATTCCACCTTTGTCCCTCATCGACAGATGCTGACTGGGGTTTCTTTTTGGGGGTTAAACTCTTGAAACTTATTTAAAATACAACTAAAACTTCAGCTACCATATCAATGGATCTGCTCTTGTATAAACTTTACTAGCCTCCAATTATTCAAATTTCTAAGCACAAACCCACTAATACAAACCTTTGAGTGCTCAATATTCAACATCTACAAATTCATAAGTATCTTTCAAATGAATGTGCAGTTGTTAATGTATGTATATTAATGAATGTCTTTTTAAAAACATCTGTAATATGTTGGAGCTTTTCTCCCCCAGCCTCCGTTGAAAAGTTTTTTTTTTTTTACTAAACACATTTGGGCAAACCTGGTAAACAAAAGCAAAATAAATTAAAATAAAATATCTGTTAATATGTCCTTCAGCCTCCTCTCAAAATATCTGTCAATGCATCTTTCAGCCTCCCCTCACTTGTGCTTATACGTATAAAAGCATTTCTCTTACTTTACTGTACCCACTTACTCTTTCTGAAGTTCCTTCATTAACATTATGTGCCTCTGCATTTTTTCTGTTTTACTATGATAGCCCCCAACTGCATACATATACATATATATATATATATATATATATATATATATATATATATATATATAGTGTGTGTGTGCATACGTATATCTAGGTATATAGGCTTAATATCAGAGCTTTGACCGGCTAACATCTACCTGAAATCAGCTGGACATATAAGTGAATTTAAGTACACTTTTATCTGCTCTTTTGCATATAGTACTGTAGTTAATTTATTTATTTGTGTTTTTCACTAAATATTAACTCAAGTGAAGTTGTGGCTGTCTCTCTACAGAGTACTTTTGAGAATTTCTGTGTAGCCATTGATAGCAGTGGGGGATAGTTTCAGCTCATCACTGACATCCTGTCTTGCCTTATATAAGTGGTACATTTTGAGTTATCTCTGCTTAAAATCAGAGCTTTGGCCGCCTAACATCTACCTGAAATCAGCTGGACGTATAAGTGAATTTAAGTACACTTTTATCTGCTCTTTTGCATATAGTACTGTATTTAATTTATTTATTTGTGTTTTTCACTGAATATTAACTCGGCTGAAGTTGGGGCTGTCTCTCTACAGTTAGTTCCCCACCCTCCCTGTTCTTGTTTTGGTATTAATGTTGGAGGCTTTGAAATTGCCCGCCCCTCTTGTAGATTTGTATTTGGATACTCCTTCTGGGCCCATCTCATTTGCTCACTTAACTGAGGGCAGTGAGATCATATTCTGATTTCAGGCACTCCTACTGTGTACAGAGAGAGCATTTGGGAAGGGCAACCCCTGTACCCACTTAATCCTGTTCTGTTCCTTCCCTCAAAAAAAAAAAAATATATATATATATATATATATATATATATATATATATATATATATATTATTCATCTGCTCTTACTGTAACTGTCTTAGTTGCTCTTCTGCATGCTATCTGCGTGCTATTTCTGGTTTAAGCACTTGGGCTTCAGGCCAGTTATTTTACATTAAGAAGGTTCGTGATCTGCACTCTTGTGGGAGGAGAGGCTGGACTCTGCCATTCTGAGCTGGGAATTTCTGGTTAAAGGTTTATAGTGCCTGCATATTTGAACTGTTTCTTACTGAAATTGGTACACCTTGTTTGCTGTAGCATAGACTAGATCCAGGCCTGCTGAATCTAGCTTTATTTGTATGCTGCTTGTTTGTTTGCTTGTTATTTCCCAGAAATGCTAATTCCACCTAAAACACGGCTTTTCAGCGCTTCTGTGGATCCCTAGTGATATCTGCATTGCTTACTGTACTTATTTCCTTTTTTCACTTGAAAGAAAGTTACTGTTTGTCATTTTTGCATTTAAGTTACCTGTAACACATTGCATTTAAGTTACCTGGCACTTGCTCACTAAAGCAATTATATAAGTCAGCACTAAAAATTAAAAGCACTACATCCTCACAAACTCCCCTTGAGTACCTCGTTCCCCATTGGCCCTTTTTTTTCAATTATAAAGGAATTCCCAGTACTATTCTAGCATGTCCAAAGGTCAGTTGTCAATCTCCTCTCCGGTCCAGCTGGTGAATCTGGGAATCTTGAGGCAATGTTACAACTGCCTCATGTACACAGACAACCCTCTCCTCCTCCCAACAAATTCCAACACATGTGAGAGATGCAACCATATAGCCATACTGGAGGCTAAGCTCTCTCAACTCAGTACTGGCGAAACCAGTCAGGAGGAGAAGGAAACCACACTCACTACAATTCCAGTCTCACACAGACCTACCACGACAGCAAACCAAACACATAAACACACAAAAACATACTCGGAGGCTCTAAATAAAAATCTGCCTAAGCAGCAGAGACCTCCAAAGCAGACACCCAAGCAACCGCTACCCCAAAACAAAACTCGTGCAACACATAGCTCACAAAGCCAGTGTGATGAACAGTCACAGCCCTTAAGGCTAAACAACACACCTGATACACTTGTAATAGGTGACTCTATCGTCAGGCACACTGACGTCCCGCTCACCAGGCTCAACAAGGAGAAGGTCATGGTGAGCTGCCTGTCAGGCACTAGGATCCGCCACATAACACAAGCACTCAGGTCACTCCAAGGCAAGTACAAATATGACTCAGTCATTGTCCATGCTGGTGTGAATGACCTGAGATGTACCTCCCTGGACTACATGAAAAGAGACATAGAGGAGCTCTCTGAGCATGTAGCCCAGGCCGGTATGACCCTGACCTTGAGTAGCATCTTACCCTCACCAAGAATGATGCCACAATATAAAGACAAGATGATCAATTTCAACAACTGGCTTAAGTATTGGTGTCATTCAAAGGGGATCCAATGCCTGTCAGCCTGGGATGACATGCTCGACAAGCCACGATGCTTCGCTAGGGATGGCTTGCACCTGTCACCCCTGGGCTTTCAGATATTGGCAAAGGCTCTTGCTACCCCCATAGTGCCTTTTTTAGGCAAGGCTCAAAAGACAAACCCACCTTCATAGGTATCACAAGGGATAAGAAACTAATGCTACTCAATGCCAGAAGTCTAAACCTCAAGATGCATGCACTTGAAACTCTCCTTAGCATGGAGAACATCGATATCTGTGCAGTAACAGAAACCTGGTTCAAGGCTCCCGAGAGCACCCCAGCACTACCAGGTTATACCTCATACCATGCTTTTCGGCCCCAAAACTTGGACCCTACTACAAAAGGAGGGGGAGTATCAATATTCGTCAAAGATACCCACACCTCCAGGTTGGTGGCACAGCACGAAGCATCAGAGACTATCCATGTGCAACTAACAGTGGGTAAAACTGCCTTCCAGTTTATAGCCTGCTACAGACCACCCTCCCAAACCCAGGAACCCCACTCAGCCTTCCTGAGATCACTGGAAAATATGAAGGTCTCTCCAAACACCATTATATTGGGTGACTTCAACTACCCAAACATAGACTGGGAGCATTACTCTAGCTCCAACACCCTAGCCCAAAGGTTCCTAGAATTTATAAACTCAAATACTATGGAACAACTTGTTACCACTCCCACAAGAGGGGAAAACATACTGGACCTGATCATCACTAACATGGGGACTCTATGCTCCAGACCAGAAGTGTATCCCTCACTGGTAAGATCAGACCATAAACTAATCTCACTGGATATTCACATCCTGACTCCACCCCCTGCCCTGAAAACCACAGTGAAAAACTTCTCTAAAGCAAATTTCACACTCTTTAAAACCGAGGTGGAATCCTTCAAAGACCCCGGGTCTGTGAAAAATATGGCCCACCCGCAGAATCCTTTATAAACGCATTCTATGAACACCTTCAGGAATGCATGAATCATGCAATCCCAAATAAAACCAAGACCCAATCCTCCAAAGGCAGACATCCAGTCTGGTGGACCCCAGCCATAAACAAACTATACAATAGAAGGAGGAAGCTACTACATGATAGAGCAAAATCCCAAAAAGGGAAGGCATCTCTGATCAGTATTAGCAAAAAACTACGGGCACTCATAAAATTGTCTAAGGCCAGCTTCGAGAGAAAAATTGCACAGTTCACTAAGGATAATCACAAGGCTTTCTTTACTTATGTTAGGAACCTGGATGGGAATTCCCAGATATGCTCAGAATTAGTCCAAAATGACAAAAAATACACCAAACACACAGACATTGCCAACATCCTAGCTGACAGGTTCAGCGCAAACTTCTCACCCCCCTCCCCACCAAAAGGGCAAATATTTATCCTAGCAGAGTGCTGCCCCCCTGACATCTCAGATGCTCAGGTAAGAGCTGCCCTCTCCAAAGCAAAAAACACAGCATCAATGGGACCAGACGGTGTCCCGGGCTGCGTCCTACATGAACTCCAAGAAGAGCTAAACCCAAACATAAAACTACTGTTCAATCTCAGCCTTACTACAGGATATGTACCCAAAGAGTGGTGTACAGCAACAGTAGTCCCTCTCCACAAAGGTGGTGCCTCAATGGATCCTGGAAACTATCGCCCCATAAGCCTGACTAGCTTGGTCTGCAAAGCTATGGAAAGGATCATCATGGACCTCATAAATAAAGATATTGGGGACGTACAGACACTGGATTCTACCCAGTTTGGCTTTGTTAAGGGCAAATCCTGCCTCTTAAACCTGGTTGATTTCTTTGAAACAGTCACCAAGGCCATTGACGAGGGGAAGGTGGTCCACACAGCCTACCTGGATCTCGCAAAAGCCTTCAATACAATACCCCACTCGGGCATTATAGATAAGCTCACCAGCTTAAATATAAACCCCTATGTCACTAGATGGGTTGCAAACTGGCTCAAGGACAGAACCCACATGGTTAGAATTGCTGGAGCCATGTCAGACTCCAAACCAGTTACAAGTGGCGTCCCCCAAGGCTCAGTCCTGGGACCTCTCTTGTTCGGTATATATTTCTCGGAGGTACAGGCCAACACGGAAGGACTGTGGCTGACTAAGTTTGCAGATGTCTGCAAACTGGGCGCCATAATCGACTCTCCAGCTGACACAAGCATCCTCCAAAAGGGCCTCATAGAAACAGACAACTGGTGCCAGAGCCATGGCCTCAAGCTAAATGCCAAAAAGTGTATAGTCATCCCCTTTGGCAAAAACAAAGTGCCCACAAATTATCACATAGGTGGTAATCCATTAAGTACAGAAGAAGTAATTAGGGACCTGGGGACCCACGTTGATAGCAATCTCTCATTTGACAACCACGTGGCCAAAGTGGTTAGAAAAACATTTTATATAGCCCACCTAATCATGAAGGGATTCACATCTAGATCAGGGGAGGTCATCGTGCCTCTTTACTCATCCCTCATCAGGCCCATAATTGAGTACAATACCCCTTTTGGGATGTACCTTACCAGGCACCTGCAGCAACTGGAAAGACCCCAAAAGTACCTCACCAAGAGGATCATAGGGCTCAAACAGATGCCATATGCTACCCGGTTAAAGAAACTCCAGCTCTGCTCAGTGGCATACCACCTGCTCAGAGGCGATCTGTGCCTGACGTATAAAGCCATGTCCAACCCGGAATTAATGGACATGCTGCACCTCAGAAAATCCAAATCCCATCGAGCTACGTGCTTGAGAGACTTGAACCTCAGCACTGAAATAAATAGGACATGCTGGAGGGACAGATTCATAACCCAGAGGCTCCCTTCACTCTGGAATAAAATCTCAGTCCAGGTTAGACAGAGTCCCTCATTGACTCTCTTCAAGAGGAATCTGGATGAGTGGATGGGAGATCGTAGGTTTACCCCGGGTATCACTTCTGTGTCACTGTTAGACAGAGGCACAGTATACTAACCTCAAAAAAGGGCATAGCAAAATTAATTTAAAATGGGTGGCGAAAGCCAAACACACTCTGGCTAGGCTTATAAATGCCCTAGGGCAGATAGCCTAGTATGAACCTATGAACCTATGAATCTATGAACCTATGATCTGTTCAGTCGCTCTTACTCTGCACTTATTACTGCTTGTTAGCATCCTTCTAATTTACTGCCTTCTGCACTTGTTTTTAGTCATTTGTTAATTTAATTGCTTTTATTTGAACTGTATATGCCGTAGTGTTGCTACACGCTCGGGTGTGCTGGCCTGCACTACAATTTGAATTGTATTTACTGCTGTTTAGATGCTTTTCTGTAACAAAAAAAAATGTTAAGCTTGTTTCCTGCCTTTCCTGTAACTAGTCAAGTCCAGATACAGAATTGCTGTATCCAGGACTGTTGGTAAGCTTCTGAGACCCCAAGCCTTTCTGTATTGGAGGGAAGCCTTCTAGCTTATCAGTGGGAGTGGTAAGCACTAGTTAGCCTATCTACCATGGGAAGAGTGGGTTTTGGTCCTGAAATTGTAGTTCTTGGGCCGTTTGGGCAGCTTTTCCATCTCTTTCTACTTTCTGGTTAAAAGCCCGTTTTGCGTTTGGACCCTGCCTTTCCTATAACTAGTGCAATCCAGGTACAGATTTGCTGTATCCAGGACTGTTGGTAAGCTTCTGAGCCCCCCAAGCCTTCCTGTGTTGGAGAGAAGCCTTCTAGCTTATCAGTGGGAGTGGTAAGCACTAGGTAACCTATCTACCACAGGAGGAGTGGTTTCTGGCCCAGAAATTATAGTTTATTGGCCGTTTGGAAAGCTTTTCCATCTCTTTCAACCTTCTGATTTAAAATCCTGTGTTTGCGCTTGTTTCCTGCCTTTCCTGTTACTAGTCTAGTCCAGGTACAGATTTGCTGTATCCAGGACTCTTTGTAAGCTTCTGAGCCCCCTAGCCTTTCCATGTTGGAGGGAAGCCTTCTAGCTTATCAGTGGGAGTGGTAAGCATCAGGTAGCCTATCTCCCACAAGAGGAGTGGTCCCTAGCCCAGAAATTGTAGCTATTGGCTGTTTGAGCAGTTTTTTTTTTCATCTCTTTCAACTTTCTGGTTTGAAAGCCACACTTGCGCCTGTTTCCCGCCTTTCCTATAACTAAGCCTAGTCCAGTTACAGAGTTGCTGTATCCAGGATTGTTAGTAAGCTTTTGAGCCTCCAACCCTTTCTGTGTAGGAGGAAAGCCTTCTAGCTTTACAGTGGGAGTGGTAAGCACTAGGCAGCCTATCCTTCATGGGAAGAGTGAGTTTTGGCCCAGAAATTGTAGTTTATTTGGCCGTTTGGGCAGTTTTCCATCTCTTTCAACTTGCTGGCTTAAAAGCCTACATTTGTACTTGTTCCCCACCTTTTCTGTAACTAGTCTAGTCCAGGTACAAATTTGCTGTATTCCAGGACTCTTTGTAAGCTTCTGAGCCCCCCCCCAAGCCTTTCTGTGTTGGAGAGAAGCCTTCTAGCTTATCAGTGGGAGTGGTAAGCATTAGGTAGCCTATCTACCACAAGAGGAGTAGTTACTGGCCCAGAAATTGAAGCTATTGGCTGTTTGGGTAGTTTTTTTCATCTCTTTCAACATTCTGGTTTAAAAGCCGCACTTGCGCTTGTTACCCACCTTTCCTGTAACTAGCCTAGTCCAGATACAGAGTTGCTGTATCCAGGACTGTTGGTAAGCTTCTGAGTCCCAAAAGCCTTTCTGTGTTGCAGGAAAGCCTTCTAGGTTATCAGTGGGAGTGGTAAGCACTAGGTAGCCTGTCTACCACGAGAGGAGAGGTTCTTGGCCCAGAAATTGTAGTTTATTGACCATTTGGACAGTGTGTCCATCTCTTTCAACTTTCTGGTTTAAAAGACCACATCTGCGCTTGTTTCCCATCTTTCCTGTAACTAACCTACTAGGTAGCACTAGAAAGCCTTAAACTGATACAAGCCTGCTAGCTTAGGAGAGAGACTTTGGAGTGATTAAGTATCAGTTTTCTGTACTTTCTTGCTGTACTCAACTGTTTTCCGCCTAAACGCAGATTTTCCAGCATTTATTGTGATTTAAAAGCTTGTTTTTTTTCACATATTGCACTTATTTGACTGCCTGCACTTTTAAAAAGTTGTTTTTGTTTAAATAATTTGTTTAAATGTTGTAGGCTACACACTAAAGTGTGATAGCCTTTTCTGATCGTTTGTAGTCGTTTAAAGCTGTTTTAAGTGTATTTTTTACTGTTTTTGCCTTATCTTTTCAAAAAAAAAACAAAAAAAAAAATCCTTGTTTCCCACCTTTCTAAGCTAGTATAGTCCAGTTTTCAGGCTAGTGCTGAATTCAGGGCCGTGATACTAGTTTCTGAGTTGCCCATACCTTACTTGGATAGAAGGAAGTTTCTCTGTTCACCTATGAGAGAGGGGAGCTTTGAGCAACTTGTCTGTCCCTGGAGGAGTGGTTCCAGCCCAGAAGTTAGTAGTTTATTGGCCATTTTGGGCTAATTTCTATCTCTTTCATTTCCCTACTATAAAAAACATATTTGCACGTTTTGCGCACCGGGTAGTGCCGGTTAGCTACTGTTAAATTATTCCTGGCTCCACTAAGTCTCCTCTTCAGTTTTTCCCTTGAAACTAGTCTAACTCATACCATAAGCACTCAAAAAGCATCTTACAGCCCAGCACTTGTTCAGCCCTAATAGCAAGCACTAATATACCTTGACACTGATTGCCCAGCAGGGCAAGGCTCTTTATTCACCCCTCACCAACCAAGCGACTAAGCAGCTCACCCTACTATTCAGACATGACCAAAGGGCAACTTCAGGTGCACTCTCCAGTCCAGCTGGTGAATCTGGGTATCCTAAGGCAATGTTACAACTGCATCATGTACAAAGACAACCCTCTCCTCCTACCACAAAACACTAACATATGCAAGAGATGCAATTATACAGCCAAACTGGAAGCTAAGCTGTCTCCACCCAAGACTGGAACAAACAGTCAAGAGGAGAAGGTTAACACTTGCACCACAACTCCAGCCACACACAGACCTACTAAAACAGCACTGGCAAAAAATACACATAAATACACAAAATCATACTCAGAGGCTCTAAATAAAAACCTGCAAAAGCATCAGAGATCTCCAAAGCAGACACCCAAACAACCTGCACTGCCCATCACAAACCAGACAACACATAAAACACAAAATCAGTGTGCCATACAATCACAGCCCTTAAGGTGAAATAACATACCTAACACACTAGTAATAGGTGACTCTATAGTCAGATACATTGATGTCCCACTCACTAGGCTGGACAAGCAGAAGGTTACTGTTAGCTGCCTGTCGGGAGCCAGAATCTGCCACATAACACAAGCATGCAGGTCACTCCAGAACAAGCACAAATATGACTCTATCATTGTTCATGTTGGTGTGAATGACCTGAGACGTACCTCCCTGGACTACATGAAAAGAGACATGGAAGAGCTCTCTGATCTTGTAGCCCAGGCTGGTATGACCCTGACCCTGAGTAGCATCCTGTCCTCACCAAGAATGATACCTCAGTATAAAGAAAAAATAATCAATTTCAACAATTGGCTAACCTTCTGGTGTCATTCAAAGGGGATCCAGTGTCTGTCAGCCTGGGACGACATGCTCGACAAGCCGCATTGCTTCACAAGGGATGGCTTGCACCTGTCACCCCTAGGCTTTTGAATACTGGCCAAGGCTCTTGCTATCCCCATAGTGCCTTTTTTAGGCAAGGCTCAAAAGTCAAACCCACCTCTGTAAACAGCACAATTAATAAAAAACTGAGGGTTATGCAACTCAATGCCAGGAGTTTAAATCTCAAAATGCATGCATTCGAAGTACTCCTCAGTATGGAGAATGCAGACATCTGTGCAGTAACTGAAACCTGGTTCAAAGCTCCAGAGAGCACACCAGCACTACCGGGCTACAACTCATACCACATGTTTTGGCCACAGAACATGGACCGAAACACAAAAGGAGGGGGTGTATCCACATTCATCAAGGATACCTACACCTCCAGGTTAGTGGCACAGCATGATACCTCTGAGATCATCCATGTGCAATTAACATTGGGCAAATCTCCAATGCAAATTGTGGCCTGCCACAGATCGCCCTCCATGACCCAGGACCACCACTCCACCTTTCTGGAGACACTAGAAAACATGAAGGTCCTACCAAATACCCTGACATTGGGAGATTTCAATTACCCTACCATTCACTGGGAAAACTGCTCAAGTACAAATTCTCAGGTCCAAAGCTTCCTGGAATTCTTCAACTCAAATGCCCTGGATCAGCTGGTAAACTGCCCTACCAGAGGTGAAAACATATTGGACCTGGTCATCACCAACATGGGCGACAGGTGTTCCACACCGGAGGTCAACCCATCACTGGTTAGATCAGACCATAAACTAATCACTCTGGATGTCCACACCCCACCACCACCCCCAACTAAGGAAACCACAGTAAAAAACTTTTCCAAAGCAAACTTCACCTTACTTAAGACAGAGATGGTAAGTTTCACAGTCACCCACGCTAAAGGGTAACGCTGCCCAAGATGCAGAAACCTTTACAAATGCACTCTATGAGCACCTACAAGGATGCATGGATCGTGCCATCCCTAGCAAAATCAAGACTCACTCCTCTAAGAGAAGGAAACCAGTTTGGTGGACCCCTGCAATAAACAGGCTATACAATAGAAGGAGGAAACTAGTTCAGAAAAAAAGCAAATCCCAAGAAGGAAAGACATCCCTGATCAGTATCAGTAAGAAAGTGAGGTCCCTCATGAAATCATCCAAGGCTAACTTCGAAAAAAAAATAGCCAAGGATTCAAAAGATAACCACAAAGCCTTCTTTAGCTATGTTATGAATCTAAGTGGCAACTCACAAATATGCACTGAACTAGTGCAAAATAGCACAAAATATACTGAACCTACTGATATTGCCAGCATCCTGGCAGATAGATTCAGTGCAAACTTCACCCCCCCCCTCTCACCTCCAAAAGGGCCCACAATAATACTGGAAAAGTGTAGGGTCCCAAAAATCACAGACACACAGGTGAAAACAGCCCTTTCAAAAGCCAAGAACACACTGTCAATGGGACCAGATGGTGTCCCAGGCTGTGTCTTGCATGAACTACAGAATGAACTACAGAATGAACTAACCCCCCACCTAAACATGCTGTTCAACCTCAGCCTCTCCACAGGCTATGTGCCCATAGAATGGTGCACAGCAACGGTTATTCCTCTCCACAAAGGAGGGGCCACAACTGACCCTGGTATCTATCGCCCCATAATCCTGACTAGCCTGGTCTGCAAGGCTATGGAGTGCATCATCATGGAACTCATTAAAAAAGACATTGGGAACCTCCAAACAATTAACCAGACCCAGTTCGGCTTTGTTAAGGGCAGGTCATATCTACTAAACCTGGTGGACTTCTTTGAGACAGTCACCAAGGCCATAGACAAGGGAAAGGTGGTTCACACAGCCTACCTTGACCTTGCCAAGGCTTTTGACACCATTCCCCACTCGGGTATTACAGAAAAACTCACCAGCCTGAACATAAACCCCTACGTCACGAGATGGGTTGCCAACTGGCTTACAGACAGAACTCACACGGTAATAGTGGGTTCCAGGTCCAACTCTGAACCAGTCACAAGTGGTGTCCCACAAGACTTGGTCCTGGGACCCCTACTGTTCAGCATATACTTCTCAGAAGTACAGGCAAACACATGAGGACTATGGCTAACCAAGTTCGCCGATGACTGCAAACTGGGAGCCATAATTGACTCTCCAAATGACATGGACATCCTCCAAAAGGGCCTTACTGAGACAGACACCTGGTGTCAAAGTCATGGCCTCAAGCTAAATGCCAAAAAATTCATAGTCATCCCATTTGGGAAAAACAAAACACCCACAAATTACCACATAGATGGTAGCCCCTTAATACAGAAGAGGTAAAAAGAGATCTGGGGACCCAGGTAGATAGTAATCTCTCCTTTGACAATCATATTGCCAAAGTAGTTAGGAAATCCTTGTATGTGGCCCATCTAATTACTAAAGGGCTCACATCTAGAAATAAAGAGGTTATAGTGCCCCTCTACTCATCACTCATTAGACCCCTCATAGAGTGCAATGCCCTGTTTGGGATGTACCTCACAAGACACTTCCAACAGCTGGAAAGACCACAAAAGTACCTCACCAAGAGGATTACTGGTCTCAAACATATGTCCTATGCAGCCGAACTGAAAAAACTCTGGCTGTACTCAGTGGCATATCGCTTACTCAGAGGTGATCTCTGCCTGACTTACAAAGCCATGTCCAACTCAGAATTGATGGACATGCTCCACCTAAAGAAATCCAAGTCACTGCGAGCCACACGCTCTAGTGAGCTAAACCTCGCCACAACAATAAATAGAACATGCTGGATGGATAGATTCCTGTCACAAAGTCTCCCCATGCTTTGGAACAAAATTCCAAATTACATCAGGCAGAGCCTCTCACTAACACTCTTCAAGAGAAACCTTGACGAGTGGATGGGTAACAGAAAATACAACCCTGGGATCACTTTATTGGCTCTGCTTGACAGAGGATCAGTTAATTAATCAATGGGGTGACGAAAGCCGACACACTCTGGCTAGGCTTATAAATGCCCTTGGGCAGATAGCCTAGTACCTACCTGTGAACCTATGAACCTATATGTGAGTGTGCACGAGTGTGCATGTGTGGGGTGTATGTAATCTCACTGAACATTCCTTTCTTCAGTCTTCAATTCACTGAAAATAACTTACCTTATCATACAAACCAAAATAACCAGCCTTCTATACCATTGGCACTAATAGACCAGATACACAGTTCTAGCACCTATAACTCCAGCCAAACACACACCTTGCATTAGTCCTGTACTTTACATTCTGAAGGTAGCTGTAAACTAACACTTCATTGCAGGCATGAAAAAATATACTAGTCATTCACTGGCTCATTGCAACCTGCTGATGTTGTCCACATGAATCTGTGAAGCAATACCTAGCAGACTATATTTTATTTCCTATAATTTTTACATTACATGTATGTTTTGGGTCTATATCACTTCATCGAACCATCACTTCAACGATTAGCATTTCATCGAAAATGCCGCTCATCGAATTCCCCCCATATGGGAGGCTGTGGCACCCACACCCCCCCACTAATTATATATACCAACTCTGAGATCGCACTACAGTGGGAAAGGGTAAATATCTCAATCTTCACCATACCACGATCTCAGTATGAACAGTTTGACAAACAGCATATTTGATGTAATTGTACTGTAAATGCTGTTCGATTAACTGATTTTTCAATGAATTGGTAGGGACCCATATGCTTTTACATGGGAGGCTATGCCCCCCATATCCCCCTTATTTATATATACTAACTTAGTGATCATCCAACTTTGTTTTAGCGAAATTACACTTACCCAAAACTTTGAAACATGAAACAACTTCACCAAAGGCTTAAACTTCTGAAACAACTAATCACCGATACTTTTTACAGGGAAACAAACCACTGGGCCACAGGATACAACAAAAACAGCCGACACAAATTAAACCTATGGTGCGCCCTCACCCACCCCACCGCTCCCAACTAAATATACCAACTCCGAGATCATACTGCACAGGTGAGGGTAACAAGCTAGACCCATATATATATGTGTGTGTGTGTGTGTGTGTGTGTGTGTGTGTGTGTGTGTGTGTGTGTGTATATGTATATATATATATATATATATATATATATATATATATATATATATATATATATATATATATGTGTGTGTGTGTGTGTGTGTGTGTGTATATATATATATATATATATATATATATATATATATATATATATATATATATATATATATATATATATATATATATATATATATATATATATATATATATGGTTCTACCTGACATAATCGAAACCCCAGAACACCGACAACGCAATCACCGACACCACATAATCGACAGTGCAGAAACACGAAACCTCACATGCCCGACAACGAAATAACCGACGGTACACAAACACGAAACCGCATACACTGCACACACCACAATAACAACAATCAACAAACAAAACACATCCCCTGTCCAAAAACCACACACACAACACAAGCACACCAAAATCCCTACAAACCCACACTAAACCTCACATATACAACTATCTACAACCCTAACCCAAACCCTAACCCTAAGGTCCGTCACTATCACATACTCAGCTAACCCGCGCCCTAACCCTAACTCACTTAACCCGCTCCTAATCCAAAGACTATCACTACCGCACACTTACCTAACCCGCACCCTAACCCTAACTCACTTAACCCGCCTAACCCAAAGACTATCACTACTGCACACTTACCTAACCCACTCCCTAACCCTAACTCACTTAACCCGCCCCTAACCCAAAGACTATCAGTACCACACACTTACCTAACCCGCGCACTGACCCTAACTCACTTAACCCACCCCTATCCCCACAGACCGTCAATATCCACACTTACCTTACTCGCACCCTAACGTCCGTCACTACCGCATACTTACACAGCCTTTTCCCATGTCGGCATCCTCGGCGTCAGTGTTTTAATCCGTCGTGTCGGTCTTCTGCATTGTCGATCTTCTGGCGCTCGCTATTCGCTTGTCGGTGTTCTGGAGTGTCGACTATCTCAGGTAGAACCATATATATATATATATATATATATATATATATATATATATATATATATATGTATATATATATGCAGCAGTATGTGTTCATTTCATTGTGCTGTGTGGCTAATGATGATATCCTACTGGGGAATTTCTACCATATAAATGAACCATTTTTTGGAAAAGAAGCCCAAACCAATGGGAGCCTTTTGAAATGAAAGACGAGTTGACTATTGGAAAAAAAGAGCCAAATGAGTGGGGACCTTTGCAGTGAAAATGAAAAATGGAGTAACTGGCTATTGAGTATAAAGCTGATAGCTTTATATTGTGCAGAATAAAATCTTAGCAATTTGCTGAAGCAACTTCAGAGCAAGAACTCTTAACAACAGTGAAAAAGAATGCTTGTTTCTTACATTTGTAGATTGTCACATGTTTAAAGCAAGTGGAAAGATATATACAAGTTACATGAACCAGACGTTTCTTGCATCTGTGAACCATCCTGTGTATTAAGCAAGTGAATGATCACTGTCTGCTAACTCTGTCTGGAAAAATTGTATTGCTTCTGAAATATACTGTTTTGATAGAAACTTCTGAAAATTCTGTATATGCGTAAGACCTGCTAAACAAGAAGTAAAAGCAAAGTGTGTAATGCATGAAATAAATGAGAAAAGGTAGAGCTTTACACGGCACTGAATTCTTCTAGTACCCCTGTACGATTCTCTGATCTGGAACTACCCTCAACTCTAAGATTAGCCCTCCACCCAAAAAAGGTCCTCTATCTGAGTTGAAGACCAAATAAAAGACCTCTTCAACTGTAGTAAACGACTTGCTATTGATAACAGATAATTAGATATTTACTGAACTGTTGCAGACCATTTGCTACAGATGGATAATGTGACCAATAGCACACACCGAGTGCTGAGCATTTTGTTAACTGCAGTATTGATGTTTCATCACTGTCTTATTTACATTAATTTCCTGTTGTGACTTTTATTTATGCTGTCCTGTTTACAGTAGTCTTCAGTACTTATTTGCAGGTTATCATTATGTTACTTGGATTATATTAAAATTAGTTGTCTGTTAGTGTCTTCTATGTATAGTTTATTCCATTATACAGAATATTTCTCCCTTAATGAGAACAGCAGTTTAGAAGCTTACTGTACAACATAAAGATTAACTGCTTTTTCCTTTTGCTCATGATTGAGTAAATGCCTTTCCCATACATAGCTAATTTCTTGACGTTTTCCTATGATCAAGACCAAAAAAAGGTCTCTGAAGTCTAGCAAACCACTTGCTATACATGTAACAAGCTGCTTTCTATAGATAATGAAATAAATAGCACACAGGGAGTATTGAGCACTTCACCAAATGCAGTATGGGCATTCATTGCTGAATGTTGAGATTGCACTATGCCATACACAGAGCACTGAAGCACTTCAGACCTGAGCAAATGCAGTATCTGCATTTTGAAACTGAATGTTGGTACTGACGATCATTCCCTCTGGTACCTTGTACCCATCTCTCACCATTGCTACACGTCTGTAGTAAGAAACCTGTGACAATGTGTTTATAACACTGATTTAACTGCTGTCTGAACAATAATGCAAGATTTATAACGAAGTTTATGAGACACTGAAGTGAAGTACAAGCCCTACTGAGTAATGAATTGACAGAGACTTGCTTCAGCAATAAAATCATTTTGTTTTTCAGTTAAAGGGTAGAATGGACAAATAAATTATTTCTAAATGTTATACTAAAGACTTGCAACAAAAGAGTTGTGTGTGTTAGAGAGCATCCTTACCCAAACAGTACTAATGTTTTGAGACACTATAGTTGGTATAAGGTGAAACACACTGATGTGGAAAAAGAGGTTTTGTGCTAAGAGAATGGTTCCAATTTAAAAGTGAAATCCTCTGACAGAAAATGGAGTTCATTACTGAATAAAGCATGACGTATGTGCTGTTTTCAAAAGTTAAAATACTCAGAAGAGAAAAGGGGGTTCATCATTAAGTAAAGCAAAAATGAGGAGGTGTTACATTTAAAAGTAAACCCTATAAGAGTGAAAAGATGGTTCACTGCCATTAAAATAAAAGAAAAGTGTGTACAAACCTGGTGAAACAAAGTATATTGAAAATAAAAGGCAAGGGCAGCAATAAGCAAAATAATGTACATACTTCTATCATGGAAGGTAAAAATATATTAAGCTCTGCTGAGCTCCAGCAACATGGGTTAACAAAAGACAGCATAGTGGTGCAGTGGTAGTGCTGTCCCCACACAGCAAGAGGTCTTCTGGTTCAATTCTCAACTGGAGTGCCTTCTGTGTGGAGTCTGCATGTCCTCCCTGCATTCATGTGGGTTTTCTCCAGGTACTCCTGTTTCCTTCCACGTTACAAAGACATGTGTCTGGAGTGTTTCTCCCTGGGTCTCTGCTGAAAATTGGCTTTGTTCCAAGCAGGATTTTTCCGGTAAATAAAAAGTGTTTTCCAACCAACTAGGGTCACATACAGTACTGTGGTACAGCAGGATAAAAATGTTTTGCATCAAAATCTCTCTGATATGCACTAGTAATTGAATCTTTTGCAGTCCAGTGTTGCATCAATGCAAAATCAAACCTTGTTTGAAAGTGATAACTCTAACCCTAAGGCAGATGGAGAGCAGAACCTGATTTCTGAGTGTGTTTTAAAAAAATAACACCTGTAGAAATTGCACTGAAACCTGTTATAAGAAACATACGTGTGCTACAAAAGGATAACCAAGACTTGGAGAAAGTAAAGGAGACTCTGTCTCAAGTTGTGTAACTGTACAAGATGAAATTCAAACATTAAATTAGAGGGCAGAAGTGCTAAGGGGATGTTTTATTTATTTATTTATTTACCTTTGTTAACCGAGTAGTGTCAGACTGGGTTGGAAACCCGTTTTCAGTGGAGACCCAGGGAGAAACGTTCCATAACAGAGCACATTAAAGTACAAGTATTTAGCAACAAATATGACAAAAATGCATGTTCTATGTTCACACAAGGAATACAAGGTATAGCAGAGTTTTTACATGGTATGCAAAATAGGTGAGGTAAATATTAGTTATATAATGTATACAATCGTGACAATCCAAATCAGAAATGTTGACGCTAACAATAGTATATCATGTTCCACAAGAAAAATAGAGAGATAGTATGTAAGATATGCAATATATGGGAAGTAATAGGAAGTGTCATGCCAGGGATGAGCAATAGCAGGGAGAGAGACTAGCCAGGGGAAATGCAAGGACAAAGCCAATTGGTATTTAGATAATCTTTCAGGGTAGTTTTAAATGTGAACAGGTTGGGATTTTTTTTGGATGTGCTGAGGTAAATGATTCCAGTCCTTAGTTATTTTGCAGGAGTAGAGGGAATTGCCATGATAGTTGTGAGGCTGGGTAATTTTTAGCATTAGTTTATTGGATGATCTAACGAGCCTGCAGTTAGAGATAGGTTGAACTGGGTTTGAAAGAGCTGGGCAGTCTTTGGGGTTGTATATGATTTTATGGGCAATAGAAAGTTGATTTAGTACTAATAGGTTGGGGAGTTCAAGCCAGCTGAGTTGTCGGAGAGCTGTGCAGTGATGGGTTTTATGGAGTTGATTGGTGGCAAACTTAGCTATTTTGTTATAGCAGGACTCTAGTTTGTTGAGGTCAGTTTTGGATAGGTTGGTAAATATCTGAGAGCAGTAGAGGAGGGTGGATAGCAAGTGTGATCTTGCAGTTGCAATTCTAGCTTTCTGTGTCAGATAGGGTTTAACCCTGTAGAGAGTGCCAAGTTTGGAGTGGAATTTTTTTATTGTCAGGCAGATGTGTTTAGTGAATTTTAGTGTATTGTCTATGGTAACACCAAGTAGCTTGGTCTGATTGGTGTGTTCGATGACTGTATCATTGGAGGAGGTTATGGAGAAGGGTGGTGTGCTGGGTTTGGATGATTTGTTAGAGAATATCATGAGTCTGGTTTTGTTTGGGTTGAGGATGAGTTGATGGCTGGTGAGGTAGTTTTCAATGTCCTGGAAGGAGGTTTGCATTTTGTGTTGGAGTACTTGAGGGGAGTGGGCTGAGCAGATAAGAGAGAAATTCTTGGCATATTGGATGATGGTGGCATATTGGGTGGCAGTATAGAGGTTATTGGTAAATATGGTAAAGAAGAGGGGCCCAAGTATGGAGCCTTGGGGTACCCCCTTGGTGACTGGTAGTAGTGGAGAGAGACTGTTTGCCCATTTAGTGGCCTGTTGATGGTTAGATAGATAACTGTGGAACCATGATAGGGGTGAGGCATTGAGATTATAAGTGGGAAGTTTGATGAGTAGTAGTTGAGGTGATAGTGTGTCAATAGCTTTTGACATGTCTAGGGAAAAAAGAAGGCTAAAACATTAAATGTATTTATTATTATAAAATGGGAAAGTCAAATATACTATTTAGTTTAGAATAGTAAATATTTGATGTGTTTTATTAAAACAGTTGCTTGTGTCATTTATTCAGGTGTTTTTCTTTTTAAATTTGTGTGATTTGCAATGAATTCAAACGAAGGATGATTGTTTAATTAATTAATTAATTAATTAATTAATGGGTTATGATTTACTTAAATATTGGTGAGGCAAATGAATTGTTATTCATTCTGAGGAAGTCTTTTCAAGACAAAAGCGCTTACTGAATAAGCGAACTGTGATTTTTGGTAAATAAAGGCTGTTCAGTGAAGCTATTTTGAGTGATTTTTGTTGATACGTTGTTTGCTGTTCTCCATTTTTGGTGTTATTTCTTTGGGATCGGAATTATGAACAGCTAGCCAGAAAGCAGTTTTTTGGTATTACCATTGGGTTTTATGCTCTATGATACGCCAAATGGTTCATTCATGTCGGATAAGGAATGAAATTTGAGTGGAACTAAGAATAAGACTTAATACAGCTTTGCCTAATAAAGCCAACACTTCAGTGACTTTGCAACCTGTTTTTTGCACAATGCGAGATGAACTACTAAAAGGCTGTCTTGCTGCACCTATTAATCCATTCATGTACAATGTGAATAACTTTAATGTTATCCAGTCTACCAGCATTAATCTCACTGAATGCTTTTCAGATTTAGAGAAGTCTATGATTAAACTGAATGGGATGTAATGTTCTTTGAAAGTAGTATCTCGGCCAGAAGAGTGCCGAGAGGTTTAAGAGTTAATAAAATGCTGGTAGGAAACAACCTACCGAAAGAGCTCACTGAGAAATGGGTGGAGTTAAATCAAAGAACAGGCATTGAATATATGAATACACTGGTAGACTGTTGCAAGTAGAAAATCCACGAACTAGATGAGGAAATTAAAGAAAAATATTTCTCGCTTAAAAAAGATGCAACAAGTGAGAATTTTGAGACTAAAATCTGTCTGGTACAAGAGAGATTAATTAAGGAAAATTATATTCTTAAACAGAGGAAGCTTAAGAAATATGAGAGGGATCGTCTTGAGTACAAGCAGGGTGTGGCTTACACATTTTATGTTACAACAGACAGCTTAAATGCAAAGGAAACAACTGCAGGGTCGGAAGTTCAAACGAAAAGGCCAGAGCAGGTGGCTAAGGAGAGAGAGATACAAACTACTGAAAATGTTTCTGTTGGTGCAAGTGACAACATTATAACAGTTGGTGCAACAAATACTACAAATAACCAACAAATTTACGCCTTTTCAGGGTCTAAATGTCTATCAAGATCCAGGTACGGGAAAGAGATCGTGGGCTCAAGTAACCATGAGACCAGTGAAGGGGAACAAACCGAAAAAGAGAAAACTCCCTCAAAAGAAAATATTGTGGAAGAAAAAGAAAAACAACTACTAAATAAAGGTAAAACACAAAAAACAAACAACAGATGCACCAAACAGCAGAATAATAGCACGAGTGTAAACACTGCCTAGCAACAGTCCCAGCTTGTGAAAAATATTTCTGAGGCGCTTTTCGATGCCTTCCTAGGCTAAATAAAGGTACTTTTTCTGAAAGCGATTTCAAAATTGCGAATTTGTCAAAGAGATGTTTGGGGCATTATGAGATCTCTGTTTTAAGCAGAGGTTGGGCATCCGGCTTCAAGAGCACATGTTTGTGAGACTTTAAATAACTTAAGAGATTTTGTCAGAAGGCTAAATTAAATGTTATGGCATCTACAGCATTTAAAAAGCTAAGCTGTTTTAACCCTCCTTTAAGGCCAGAATTGGAGGCATTTCAAAATGTGATGGAAAAACAGCTAAGGGATCTTTTGTTAAATAAACCTGTTACAAAATGTTATAACATGTCATATGATGAAAGAAAAGCAATGAATGATTTAAATAACGATGCAAGTATTGTATCATTAAAAGCTGACAAAGGTAACGCTGTTGTGCTTTTTGATAAAATTGCTTACCTAAATGCTATGACTGTTATTTTACAGGATACACACTACTATAAGAGTTAATTTAGATAAAATAACAGTTTTACAAATTTATTGATTCTGTGATAGAGGAATGGTTATGTGAAGGGAGAATTTCTATTAGTGAAGCAAGTTTTTTTGTAAAAGAGAATCCATATATTAGCAAAATATTTGGCTTGCCCAAATTACATAAAAATTTGGATTGTCCTCCCTTAAGGCTAATTGTGGCAAGTGGAGGATGTAAAACAGAGGCAATGGCTATTTATATAGATAAACAATTGCAAAAAGTAGTACAAGCTGGTGATACATATATTAGAGATAATTTTGCTTTTGCCAATTGTGTGAAAAGAATATAAGTGGAGCAAGGTGATTACTTAGTGACTATGGATGTTAATTCCTTATATACTGTTATACCTAACAACATAGGAATGGACTATGTGAGTAAGGAACTTGTAGAATCCCAGTGTTATACAAATGAAGAAATTTCTATTATTATAGAAATATTAGATATTATTTTATCTTATATATTTTTTTAATTCAATGGCACATTTTATCAACAAACAAATGGCGTAGCTATGGGTGCAGCAATGGCCCCTAGCTATGCCAATCTTTTGATGAATACATGGGAAAAGTTATACATTAAATCCAATAGATATTTTAACTATGTGTTATATTATGATTGATTTATTGACAACCTTGTTTTAATCTGGGGGGGTGAAATTAATGAACTTCATTGTTTTTTGAATGATATTAATAATGCATGTGATTATTTACGTTTTCCGTGGAAATATGACTGCAATACTATATGTTTTTTGGATGTAGAAGTTTATAAACAAGGTAACAAACTTAGTACTAAAATATATAAGAAAAATGTTCAGAATAATGCATACCTCAGGTATGATAGTATGCACCCTGGTTATGTCAAAGGCAATATTGTGAAAGGACAGTTAAGGAGGGTGAGTGATCTAACAGATTGTAATGTTAAATTTCAAGAAGAAAGTAAACTGTTATGTGAAAAGTTTATAGTTAGGGGATACCCAAAGGAAACAGTCTTGGAAAAATTAAATGAAACTACTAGAAGCAGGGGAAGTATTAACAACTATGACAATGCAGAAAATAATGTCCCCTTGGAATGAGAGTCAAAAGAATAAAAATGAATTAGGTATTGTAGTATTGTATTCTATAGATGGAGGTGAGATTAAAAGACTATTTAAGAATAATTGGAATATTATGGGCTGCTTTCCTGAAATTAATGAAATAGTGGGAGATGAGCCTATTTTTATAAATAAAAAAGGAAAAAACTCTAATAAATGAAATATATGAGTGATACAAAAGAAGTGGTGGTTAGCTGCCTTAACTGTGAACATTGTAGGTTTATATATAAGGGACATACAGAAATAAGTATTAATAATGATAAACTGCATATATTAAGTGAAATATTTGTAGAATGAAATTTGTAGTATACCTATCAGTGTGCTCGCAATGTTCTTCATTTTACATAGATATAACTACTAGAGAATTGTATAAAAGAATTAGAGAACATTTATACGCAATGCAGAAGAAAGAAACTACTAATGCATGGGGTAGGCATTACAAAAATACAACTTGTTTAGGCAGTCCAAAATTTATGGTATTAGATAAAGTTCTTAATTTTAATAATAAGTTTACAGCTGAAGATGAGTTGAAATGGAAAGAATACTGTTGGATTTTAAAATTAAATTCTAGTTGTCCCCCTGGACTTAATAACAAAGAAAACTTTAAGGTATATTTGAAAAAAGAAGGCTAAAACATTAAATTTATTTATTATAATAAAATGTGGGAGTCAAATATACTATTTAGTTTAGAATAGTAAATAGCTGATGTGTTTTATTAAAACAGTTGCTTGTGTCATTTATTCAGGTGTTTTTCTTTTTAAATTTGTGTGATGTGCAATGAATTCAAATGAAGATTGATTGTTTAATTAATTAATTAATTAATTAATGGGTTATGATTTGCTTAAATATTGGTGGGGCAAATGAATTGTTATTCAGTCTGAGGAAGTCTTTTCAAGATGAATGCATTTACTAAATAAGCGAACTGTGATTTTTCGTAAATAAAGGCTGTTCAGTGAAGCTATTTCAAGTGATTTTGTTGAAACATTGTTTGCTGTTCTCCGTTTTTGGTGTTATGTCTAGGAAAATAGCTGATACTAATTGACCCACATTTTTGAGGTTGCGAATAGTATCAGTAAAGGTTAAGCAGGCTGTGTGTGTGTGCTGTGTGTAGGTCTGAATCCGTGTTGAGAGCTGGACAGTAGGTTGTTAGCAGTGAGGTGATTCATGAGTTGCTGGTGAATATATTTTTCTAGGATTTTGGCTATGGGATGGCAATAGGTCGGTTGTTAGTAATCTCTCTAGATGGGCCGCCCTTATGTAAGTGGTATGATATGGGAAATCTTCCATAGATTGGGTACGTACTGTTCTGAGATAGAGCGATTTATTAGTATGGATATAGGGTAGGCAATGGATGGAGCAGCTAGTTTTAGGTAGTTGTTTGGAAGCTGGTCTACAGCAATACAGCTAGGTTTTGGTTTACATAGAAGTTTTTTATGTACGAAGTTTGAATAGGTTCAAAGGAGAAAGAGTTGGTTACATCAGTGGATGTGGTGGGGACAGTGAGTGGTACGGTTGTTTTGCTATCTAGATAGTGATAGAGTTGATAAAGTGAGAGTTGAACTGAGAGGTTAAGGGCTCAGTGACATTACTTGTGAGGGGGGCTGGGGTAGTGATTTTACCAGGGTTAAGGGGGTGGTTAATGTTTTGCCAGAACTTTTGTGGGTTGTGCTGGTATTTTTGTTGGCAGGTAAGAAAGTAGTTTTTTTTGTCACTGATGATTCTTTTTTTAGTTTGGTTTCAAAGTTGCTGATAAAATGAGAGATCACTTTTGTTTTTGGTTGTATGGTATAGTGACCGGGCTCTATCCCTTTGTTTCATTAGCTGTTTAGTTTCATTAAATAGTTATGGGAGCTGTTTGGATTTCTGACAAATTTTTCTGGAGGGGGCAAGGTCAATTAATATTTGAAGGAATTTTCTGTTGAAGTATTCTACAGCAAGGTCCAGTTGCAGTTTTTTAATGGGGACCAATTACAGTGTTGCAGTAGTAAATTGAAGGTGTCAGGGGAGAAATTCTTTTTGGAACAGGTATATCTGTAAGGGGTAAATGTTTGGGTTTGTATTCTTTTCCTGACTAGAAATGTAGGGCCATAGTCACTTAGTATGACTAGTAGACAGCCTGCCTGGTACCCCAGGTTTGGCTTGTTAAGATCCAGTCAAGTAGAGGTTTTTTATTTGAGTGTCTGTCAGTGCAGGTGGGAAGGTTTATTGTTTGGGTGAAGTTGTATAAGTTTATGAAGTTGGTAGGGGAGTCGGAGAAGCAGGAGAGCCAGTCAAGGTTGAAATCACCTAAGACGATGGTTTCTTGGGTTAGAGAATAGGATGACCATGACAGGAGGGATTCTATGCTATGAAGGTTGTTAGCTGGTGGTAGGTAGATGGCACTCATATTAATGGCCTTGTGAGGATTAACCTGTAAACAACTTATGAGGATTTCTGCTGTGGGTATGTCTGGGGGAGAGCAGTTTAGTTTTTCAAGTTTGAGAGAGTCTTTATACATAATTGCCACACCTCCACCACATTTTTTAAGCCTATCAAGTCTTATAATATTATAACCATTTGTAGTTATTTCCGAGTCATTGATGTGAGGTCTTAACCAGGTTTCAGTTATGACTGCAATGTCTGGAGAGTAGGAGGCCGGATGTTGACTTTAAGCAGGCAGAACTTGTTGTAATGGTGAAACAGAAAATAAAATTATAGACAGTTTTGCAAGATTGTGGGCTGTTCTAGACCAACAAAAGATGTGGCAAAGCAAATTGAACAAAGTGGTGAGTTACTGATTTTTCCAAAAAAAAAAAAAAAACTCCCTATGCAAGTGTGAACAGTGAAATACACATGTAAACTATGAAGTGCTAAGTCTAGAGACACCACAAATTAAAAAAAAAGATCAAAGTGGTCTGATGGTAGATCTTAAAAGACAAAGGAAAGTTTGTTTCATATTTAAGATGACTTTGTGTGCTTAAAGGCCGTAAATAGGAAGCTGGTGTAGGAGCAGCAAAGAGTTACAAGTCCCTGCTTGACCTAAATATCAGATTGTCCAACATGAAAATGATTTCCTAAAGGCACAGCTCCAAGGCACAACTCCAAAAGACTACAAATAAAGTTGAAAAGTTATAAATTCATGCTCATAATAACAATGAAGTGGTCCAGCCAACACAACAGAAGGGGCCTATCTGTATTAATGAACAGTGAGAAACTCAAAAAGTTTCTAGATGAAGACATATAAAGGTGCAATAACAGTGTCTTAAGTACACTTCAAGATATCCACGAATTGCAGCAAAACTGTGAAAAAGCCTTATTACCGTGCTGAAATTAAGAGAAGAACTTGCTCTGCCATGTGAATCAACAGTATGATTCTATTCTTAAGTTAATTACTAAACATAAACACCTAGTGGCTGAAAAAAAATCCAAAGCAAATTTTTGGAAGAAGCAAGTCATTTAAAGCAATGTCCATCAGATGTTGCTTTTCATGCTCAGCTATTACCAGAAAGTCATACTTGTTATAATAGACCTGTGAAAGGAAGTATATTCCATCAAAAAAGAAAGGCACTCTGACTATCTGAATCTGAAAGACTTAGCCGATATACAGAACATCAAAATCATTCGGAGGTTTTTTAAATGTGCCTCATGTTGAGTATAATCCATGAACCCCCAACCAGCAAACTTATTAATTGCATCTGACATAAAAGAAAAGTCAGTAAAAGAAAAAGAATGCTGGAAGAAATTCAAAAGGAAGGCCACCCAACAGAAGCCGATCATACCTTGAAAGAATAATGGTAGAAAAATGGAGAAGACAAGTAGTAATCTTGCATCATATTAGGTCACAAGAAAATATTATCAACCATTTGAGAACCTGAACAGGAGAAATGCTGCTATGGGTGCTTCTGATGCTGAGCAAAAAGAGGTACAGAGACAAGTTGGTCGGGTCTCCAACATAGGAGATAACAGCAGTCTAACGTCTATCTAAAGGAGTTTTAATATTACAAATAACCAAAGTTGTTTTCTTGAGTCACACCAATTTATGGGAAAGAGAACTGAGATAATCAAATCTGACGTTCTTCACTCATTAACAAAAAAGCTGCTCAGCTTAGAAAGCCAATGAGAGCAGTTGGTGAAACCAAGACCTGTGTATGGTATGCAGAGACCATGGTGCTCTGCACATTCCCCAGTAGCATACTTTGCCAAGGACTGCAACAATTGGACTAAAAATTGATCATCAATGTTGTGAGCCTTCTGAGGTAGAATCTAGCTGACCAGTGGTGCTCATCTCCATACATCTGAACTGGAGAGCCATGTGGTATAACACATTGCTAGGATGACATCTGAATATACTGATGTTGGGACAGAAATGGCTAAGGTCAAAGAGATGTTTCTAGACAGAGGTTACCCCCAACAAGGTGGCGACTGAAATTATTAATGAAGTTCACCAGGGTTGGGATACCACATTTAGACCACTCTTAGGGAGAGGATTAGATAAACCTAAGTTGCCCCATGGTGAAGCAAGGTATGAAAAAGCTTTAGTTCTTGAATTTAACCAATATGCTAAAAGTATTCAAGACATTGTTAAGAAAAATTGGTGTATTTTTAGAGTGAATAATGTTGTTGAAGACGTAGTAGGTCCAACACCTCTCTTTTCTTTTAAAACATGAAAAAACTTTAAACAGATTTTTGAATTAAAAGGTTTGTATGCCAACAGCTGGAAAAGAAGTACATTACCATGTGGCCAATGTAAACAATCCCCCTTTATTCAAAGGGGCGAATATATAGTTTTGGAAAATTAATTAGGTACTAAGGTGGAATTCAGAAACGGAAACTGTTGTTCCAAAATACTAATATCTCTAGCTAAATGTGAAGTGTGTCCTGCCTTCTATATTGACAAGATGGAGAGAGCCTCAAAAACTAGGTTTTATGCGCATTTATACAAATAAGTGGAAACAAAGAGACCAATGCTGTTTTTAAACATTCTAAGATGTGTGTTAATTTTAATAAATTTAAGTTTGGAATTATTGACACTTTGTTACCTAACATTATTAGGGGGATGGAAACCTTACCTTATTAAAGAAATAATTAAAATGGCAGTTGAGACTAAGAGCTATAATCCCCCCTGGACTCACTGAACATGTATCTCTTAAGCCTGTATTAAAGGAGAGAACAGCCCCCATATAGGATTTTACAAAGATTTTGATAAACAATTGTGAAACTTGGTATTTTTATGATCGTTTGATTTTTTAATAGAATGCATTGATTTAGCTGGAGTATAACACACTGTTCTTTTTGATTTACAGTTTTAGTGGTTTAAGGGTTAAATATTCTATATTGCTTATTAATGTTGATTAAATTAACTGGAAGGGTATTTAAATGGATGTGTTTGTGTAACGTGGTTATCTGATGAAGTCTCTTGGAAGAGACAAAAGTGCTCATTTTTGGTACTTGTTCAGCTTATTTTTATTAAATATAGCCACACTTAAGAAGGAACAGTCTTACACCACACTTCAAAAGGCCAATGAATCCAATTAAACTGCAAAAGATTTTTTCTTCTTTCTTCTTTAATAAAAACACCAGTAACACCACACAGTAAAAGACAAGTCAGGTTCTCTAGTGCCTTGGCTTCCACAGCCTTTCCAGAGTACATTTTAACAATACAAGCAAAACCCCTTTTATATAACAAAAAGATTCCCACCCACACAATTATCCAATTAAACAATAAAACATTTAAAGGCATATTATAAAAACATTTCCAGTTACACTCTTTCTTCAAGCCTCTAGGGTACAATATATTATATTTTAAAATAAAAATAGACTCTTTTTTCTTAAGTTATATTTCACCCCTTCTGGTGTCAAATAATCATTCTTACATTGTTCCAGTACTGTTGCCTGTAACCCCACAGGGTCCCCATTATGATAGTTAAAAAATGTTCTGCTACCTGGTTCAATAATCTGTTTTTTCTTATATCTCTCACATGTTCTTTAAGTCTTGTAGAAAAAAATTGTTACTCTCACCTATATAATATTTATCACAAGGGCATTTAAGACCATATATTATTTATTCACTATTACAGGTGAAATACCCCTGTTCTTGAAACCTTTTATTATTAATGTTAGAAAAAGTTCCAACAATAAATTGGCAAACTGTACAATTTCCACAAGGAAAAGTTTCCTTTAACAATACATTCTGTGTATTCACAATCATGGGTCTCTTAAAAGTCCCATGTACTGACATATCCCTAATGTTTCTTCCTTTCTTATATGAAAATGTTAGTTTTGGATTTTTCTCAACCTGTTCTTCCCCTCTTAAGATATCCCAATAATATTTCACTATACCCTCCAATTTCTTAGAAAAAGGGGAGTATTTTGCTGTAAATATATTTATTATTTCTACAATAACTTTTCCCTCTATTAATAATAACATTTTCATCATTGGCAATCATTACCTTTTTTATTCCTTCCATAATTTGTTCCTCCTTATATCCTCTCTTAGAGAGCATATTTGCTGCCTTCTCTATTTCCAAATATCCATCCTGTTTGTCACTACATGGTCTTTTCACTCTCAGAAACTCACCATATGGAACTGACCTTATAGTATGTGAGGGATGGCAACTAGTGCCATATAACATGTGCTCTTGTTGCTCAAACTTCCTATTGATTTTTGTCTTGACCATTCCTTCATTGCCACCTTCTATAGTATAGAACTTCTATAGTTATTTTCATTCAATTTTTAGTCAACCTCGGCTACTGTTGTTGGACTGCTCCTTTACTTTTTTGGGTATTCTCTGTCTTCACATATTTGTGCAGTTTTTATTATATGTGGAGAAAGCCTACTTAACTGGGGACAGTGTTAACCTCCCACATTATTCAGTGATGTGGATGACCTTCTCAATGGTCTCCTTTGGCCGTAAGCTTAATACAAAACTATGACCCTATGACATAAGTGAAAGCTACACACAAAAAAGAAGAAAGCAACTTTGACTCACCTTCAGATGGAAAAGAGAATGTTGAATTACACAGTATTTACATGGTTGTTACAATTAAGAGCTGCAGCAATAAGGTCACACGTTCATCCCTACAAGAAAAATGAATTAGTCTGCATGCACAAGGTATTTGCAATGATAATAGTCAATCCATCATATATTCTTGAGCAGAGGTAGAGATGGATATACATAGTGGTAAGGTTATGTGACCTTCCTAAAAGTACTTAAATTGGGCTTGGTTGAGGAGATGTGTTTTGAATTGTGGTTTAAAGTTGGAGCAAGATGGAAGATGTTTTAGATGGTGAGGAATGGATTACCATAGTACCATAATGAGAAGTGTACTAATTGGTTCTCTGACAGAGTAGCTGATGCATGGAACAGACTACCAAAATACATTAAAGCAATTACTAGTTTAGATATTTTTAAGAACAACCTCGATACTTATTATGGAAACAAGTGTTTTAGTATATTGTCAGGCTAGAAGGGCATTAATGCCCATGCTTGAAATATTTGTATGTATGTATGCATGTATAGTTTTGGTGCTAGAATTGAAAGCACACAGTTAGTGCAATGTAGTTTGGCTTTATGGGGTTGTAGAGTAAGACCAGAGTTCTTAGGTTACATGAGAAGGTTTTGTGGTGAACTTTGTTGCAACAGAAGAGAATAGATCTAGGTGGAGTAGTTTAAAGAAATGTGAAACAGCAAGAAGGTCTGCACTTTACTTTGCTGATAACCATTTGGCTTTGCTTTGAGTAACACAGTAGTGTTCTTGGGTGACTGAGATGAACAAACACATTTTATTAGAAATTGTCTACAGAGCTGGTATGTTTTTGCAGGGGGTCTACTTGAGTAGACAGAAAATTGAATCTTAGTTAACCGAGACGACAACATCAAAACCTTACTTTAACAAACATTCACATCACCGGAATTTTAATCCAGGAAAGAAGGCAGCTGGCCAACATTAAAAAACAAACACACTGAAGCATGTCAAACCCACCTACGTTGGAGGAGGGCTTCACCCCACACCTCCCTAACTAAATATACCAACTCCAAGATCGTACTATAGTGGGGAAAAGGGCAAATTTCCCCATGTTGGCCTACTGTCTCCTTTCCCGATTAAAATTCCAGTGATGTGAATGTTCATTAAAGTAAGGTTAAGTAAGATACAATTAAATTAATTTTTAGTCTGCTCAAGTAGACCCTTTTGCAGAGACAATAACCAGGGTGGTGACGACATACTCCAGTTGACGAAGAAGCATATCTTTGTCAATAGCTGCTCTAGGTGATTTTGAAAGGTAGGGAAATTTTTACTGGCCTAGGATCATAGGAAATTAATTTTATTCCTGTGGGGGGGGGTGTATATGGATTTGGGAGTTGAGGGTCTGTTCCAGGCAGATGGTGAAGAATTTCACGGTAGATAAAGTTTCAGTTGGGATGTTTTCACTGTCTTTAATATTAAGGTTTGACACAGAATGAGTGAGTTTCTAGTGTGTACCAAAACTCATACTTTTTGTTTTATTAGGGTTCGGTAGAAGTTTGTCTTATGATAACAAGCTGTTCAGTGGGTGAAGATCATTTTGAAGTTTGGTTTGAATGTTATAGGAAGGAGTTAGTTTTGCGATCAAATTGGCTGATCATATTGGAATAGTATCATATCATGCAGATATAGGATCAAAGGACTAAAGCAGAGGTCAACTCCAGTAAGGACAGGGGCAAAATCTGAATTGGAAATTAATGGAGCATCTAACACAATCTATATGCAGTTAAATGATATGTTCATAGATAGATGTATCAGTATAGAATTGTATAATTATTTGAATGTATCACCTGCTAGAGTCCCTGTGTTGTTTGGAACCCATAAAGTGCATAAAACTATTTCTAATCCACCTATGCATCCCTTAGTAGATGGAAGGGACTCTATCACATCAGCGATCGCAAAGTATAAACTTTGAATTTAAAAATATTCTTAAAAATCAAGAACAAATTTGTAAGGATTCCTGGTCATTTCTACAGTATATGAATAACATAGAATATAATAGTAATGACATCTTGGTCACAGTTGATGTATGTGATCTTTATACGGTTATCCCACAAGAAATAGGTTTAGAATGGACCAGTGAAATGCTACAAGACAATCATATGCAAAAAGACAAAATTAATTTATTAATGGAGTTATTAGAAACAGTTTTGAATTATAATTTTTTGGTATTTAATAATGAATAGTATTTACAGACAAAAGGCATTGCGATGGGCTCCCCATGTGGGGGAGCTTATGCTAATATAACTATGGCCTATTGGGAGAAGAAATATGTTTTTAATAGTAGATTTAATAGATTTATTAAATCATACTTTAGGATTCAGGATGACAATAGCATTATTTGGCAAGGAACAAAAGACATATTGGAAGAATTCCTGTTATGTACAGGTCAAACTACAACATTTTTTTAAGTTCACATGGAATATTAGTAATGATTATATGGAATATTTAGATATTAAACTTATTAAAGACTACAAAGAAAATAGATACATAGCTTGTATATATAGGAAAGAGACATATTCCAATAGTTTATTACATTGAAGCAGCTCACATCCTGAACACCAAAAAAAGTCCGTCGTAAAAGGACAGTTAGTTAGAGCTGCACGTATGATTACTAAAGAGCAACATTTTTTGGAAGAATGTTCTAATTTAAGATCCATGTTCTTTGCTAGATCATACCCTAGCATTTTTTTAAATGACATTATAGAAGAAATAATAAACAAAAGAAAGAGATGTTATTTTAGACCTATTTTAGATAAAAAAAACTTTAATATGCAAATTGAAAATTGCAGCATAGAAGGAGAAAAAGAAAATAGTGTTGCATCCCAAATAATCGAGAGTACAAAAAAAGATAAGAATAATAAATTCTCAGACGCATTGGTAATCACATAGAGTAAAGAAGCTAATATTTTAAGATGGATCTTTGAGAAAAATTGGAACGTACTAAATCAGGAAGAAGAGTTAAGGAATATAGTAGGAGATAAGCCACTTATAGTGTATAAAAGAGGGAGAAATTTGAAAGATTTGTTAAAATATAATGATTTGCATAGGAATGGTAAAATGCTAGATATGAAAAAATGCGGTTTTTGTAGATGGTGCCATAAAACAGAAGTTGGCACCGAATTTTTAGTAAGAAATAGAACATATCAAATACAAGGTAAATATAATTGTGAATGAAAAGCTGTAGTTTATTTAAGCAAGTGTAAATCATGCTAAGCCTATTATATAGGGAAAACCAAAAGAAAATTGTCTCAGCGTATATATGAACATGAATATGCAATAAAAAATATGAATATGAATAATGCTTTAGCAAAACACATTAATAGTCATCCAGAAAATTCATTTACTTATACCATCATAGATCAAGTTATAATTGACGACAAAAAAGCATGGAATGTACTTTTAGAAATTAAAGAATTAGAATGGCAAGTAAGGTTGCAAGCAGACACTTGGCCAGGTATTAATGAGCGTAGCACCATAGCATCTTTACTTAAACTAAAAGCACTAAAAAGAAACAAAATTTGTTACCATTAAAGAAAGGTTAAAAGAAATATAGAAGTTGTTAAAGTTGATTATTCATAATAAACTGCTGTATTAACAGGAGAGGTGGAGAGATAAAATGTAGCAAAGGAGAGATATATACATGTATATGTTTTTTAGAATTTTAGAAAATATATACATTTTTTGTAGTGAATTGACAATTGATTGTAGTGTATTTAATGGTTAAGTTAATTATATTTGGTTAATTAATTTATATAAATAATAGATGTATATAAATGTTATACTTGCATTTTAAGTATTTTATAAAAGTATATATACATGTTTATAGTAGGTAGGTTGCTGAGGGTAATGGGAACATAATACTTTTTATTCATTTTTTAATTGTTGATGTTAGTGAATGTTGTGTTTTCAAAATGTATTGTTTGATTTGGAAAGTAATTAATTAGACAAAGGAAATGACATCATGATGACACTATTATCTGAAAGTTTAAAATGAACAGAATGTGTTGAATCTTTGTCTGATGAAGTATAATATTTTATTATATGAAAGCGCTCACAATACATATTTTGTTACTTGTGGAATAAACATAATTATTCTAGTTGGTCGTTCATTCCTGGTTTACCTTCCGACACAGTGCTTTGTTGTTTTTTAGTGTTATTATTATGCCAAAACTCATTGGGACCATCTTTTTCAGTTGTTTGATGTGGTTTTAGCTTTTTCATGGGATTTTTCCAGGTCTTCTATGACATTGGTCATGTGGAATTTGCCTGTTTTAGTCCAAAATATCCAACTTCTAACCACCATGGCATGAAGGAATGCAATCTACAAGTATTTGAATAAGTGCACAGGGCACAAGATGTAGGTGGAAATGCTTTACATTTATTTTCTAGTCTCACTGTAAGCATGGTATTACAAACATGTATCTTCTTTATGTCCCGTCTCTCAAGATCCAATGCATTATGGGTAAGGAGCATCTGTTTCAGGCTTGACAGATGTGATCAGTTTACAGCTAATCACATACACACTGTTCTGGTTATTTGGTATCACCACATACTTGAAAGTTTCTTTGTACATGTTTTGAAACTCTGCACAGTTCTTTTAGCTAAGCCATTTGTTGCCCAGTACTGTTACTGTGGGCTATTGTAATACAGAATGTTCACTTTTCCTTTATAAAGCTACAAAAGTCTAATGAAAACTAGTTTCCATTGTTAAAGGCAGTATACATACATACATACATACATACCTACCTACATACATACATACATACATACACACATACACACATACATACATACACACATACATACACACATACATACATACATACATACATACATATAAACACACATACATACATATAAACACACACATGCATACATACATACATGCACACATACATGCATACATCTACACATACACACACACATACATACAAACACACATACATATATACATGCATACATACATACATACATACAAATATTTCAAGCATGGGCATTAATGCCCTTCTAGTTTGCCAATATAACAAAACACTTGTTCCCATAATAAGTGTCCAAGCTGTTCTTAAAAATATCTAGTCTAGTACTTGCTTCAGTGTAATTTGTTATGTTCAGATAAACCCTAAACACTGAATATTCTTCATAAATGAGTAATTGCAGCCTGAGATATGATTTTTGTCATAACAAAATAATGCTAACCATTTTAACCATTTCAGGTATGTATCTACTCTGCTCATAAACTGTCCTATAAAAACAGGGCATTATCTTTCCCAAAGTCCACCTGGAAATTTCATGTGTTAATCGATGCTTGTCTTCACATCCTTGATTATAACTAACATGGCACACATTCTTCATATATTCTTCCAATCTTTTCATCAAGCTTTGGCCACCAAATAAACTTTCACCTGGATTTAATAAACTCTGTGTAGGAATAGTTTTATTCCTACATGGAGTAAATGATGTCCATGTCTGCATCTCCCTTTTGGCAGTGCGCCTTTAATATTAATAAAGGCTACTGAGGGGGAGCCGTGTACATGGATACTGAATGAGTGCTAGGGGGGTGTGTTACAGTGCTTGCAGATCAGTAACATGCCCCCTGCACTCTCAAAGCACCGTACAGCACTAAAACAATAAAGAAAGTGTCCTCAGACACTTATTAAGAATGTGAAGTGCAATGTCATGTAGGGGGTGTGTTACAGTATCCATAACACACTCCCTGCATTGTGAAAGTGCCATATGGCATTAAAACAATAACGAAAGTGTCCTTGGACACTTATGTAATAATTTGAAGTGTAATATTTAAGTTTTAATTAATGGTTATTTTTTTTTAATTTCTTTTTCTTCAAAGTTTGCATAGCTGAGCGGGTTTGTGTGGAGCTTTGCTCAGCAGTGCTTAAACGTATTGAAAAGCTATATAGAAATGTATAACAGAAATCCTTACAGCCAGGTTAGCTGAGTGGTTAGAATCACTGCTTTGTGTGCAGTAGGTGCATGGTTCAAATACCCAAACAGACCATTCAGCTTTTACATGGGAAAGCCTTTTTATATTAAATTGTATTTTATTTATTTATGTAGTTATTAATATTTATTAACCAGGGTAGTGTAGCTGGTCCTGAATCCCAGTATCAGTGGAGATATGAGTTGAAAACCACCATTTAAACACAAGTGTTTGATGCAATATAGTTACACACCAAGATAACATAATGAAAGCACATGGGAGAGGTCATGTAAAGTAAAATGCATACACTTATAGGTTCATAGGTTGGTACTGGGTTATCTGCCTGAAGGCATATATTAGCCCAGCCACATTGTGCGGTATTCACCGCCCCTTTAGTAGTTCCCTAGACCCTTGTACTAGCAGCTAGTACCCTTGGCCCCTATCTAGTAGTGCTGTTGGTGTGATCCCCGGTGTGAACTTTCTGTTACCCATCCACTCATCAAGGTTCATCTTGAAGAGTGATAGTGAGGGGCTCTGTCTTAGGTAGATCGGGACCCTGTTCCATAGTAAGGGAAGTCTCTGCGAAGGGAATCTATCACTCCAGCATGTTCTATTCATTGTTGTGTTGAGGTTTATATCCCTAGAGCATGTAGCTCGAGTAGATTTGGTTTTGCTAAGATGGAGCATGTTCAACAATTCTGGGTTGGGCATGGCTCTGTACGTTAGACAGTGATCGCCTCTGAGAAAGCGGTATGCAACAGAGAACAGTCTTAGCTTTTTCAATCATGCTGCATGAGGCAACTGTTTGAGGCCAGTAATCCTCTTGGTTAGGTACCTCTGTGGTCTCTCCAGCTGCTGGAGATGTCTAGCCAGGTACATTCCAATTGGTGCATTGTACTTAATAATGGGTCTGATGAGGGAAGAGTAGAGGGGCACCATTACATCCATAGATCTTGATGCGAACCCTTTCGTGATCAGATGGGTCACATAGAAGGATTTTCTAACCACTTTGGCAACATGGTTATCAAAGGAAAGCTGACTATCTACTTGGGTCTCTAGATCCCTTATTTCTTCTTCAGATTTCAGGGGATTACCTCCTATGTTGTAGTTTGCGGGTACTCTGTTTTTTCCAAAGGGGATTACTACGCATTTTTTTGCATTTAGCTTGAGACCATGGCTTTGACACCATGCAGCAGTCTCATTTAGGCCCTTCTGGAGGATCTCCATGACGGCCAGAGACTCTATTATAGCACCCAGTTTGCAGTCATCCACAAACTTAGTCAGCTACAGCCCTTCCATGCTTGCCTGTACTTCTGAGAAGTATATACCAAACAGGAGGGGCCCCAGGACAGAGCCCTGAGGCACACCACTCATTACTGATCTGGATTCGGACATAGATCCTGCTACTCTTACTTTATGGGATCTGTCTGAGAGCCAGTTTGTGATCCATCTTGTGACATAAGGGTTTATGCCCAGGCTGGTGAGCTTATCAATAATACCTGAATGGGGAATGGTATCAAATGCTTTAGCAAGGTCAAGGTAAGCCATGTGTACCTCCTTTCCCTTATCTACAGCCTGAGTAACTGTCTCAAAGAAATCCACCAGGTTCAGGAGGCATGATCTGCCCTTGACGAAGCCGAACTGTGTGGGGTCCAGCGAATGGAGGTTCCCAATCTCTTCATTTATGAGTTCCATAATGATTCGCTCCATAGCCTTACAGATCAGACTGGTCAGGCTTATTGGTCGGTAGTTCCCAGGGTCAGTTGTGGCCCCACCCTTGTGTAGCGGGACCACCATTGCCATGCGCCATTCTATGGGCACATATCCTGTGGAGAGGCTGAGACTGAACAGGGTATTAAGATGCGGGGTTAATTCCTTTTGGAGCTCGCGTATGACACAGCCTGGGACACCATCTGGTCCCATGGAGGCAGTGTTTTTAGCTTTAGATAGAGCCTTGTTAACCAACATATCAGTAATAATTGGACTTACACAATCCCCTAGAATGGTAATAGACCCTGCAGGTGGTGAGGGGGGGGGGGGGAATTTGCACTGAACCTGTCAGCCAAGATGTTGGCAATGTCAGAAGGGTCAGTGTATTTTGTTCCATTTTGTTCTAGCTCAGAACAGACCTGAGCGTTGCCATTTAGGTTTCTGACGTACACATAGAAGGCCTTATAGTTATCATTGGCATCCTTGGCAACTTTCTTTTCAAAATTAGCTGTAGCTGACTTGATGAGGGCCCTCAATTTCTTACTAATGCTGATCAGGGATAATGTATTATAATAATAATGTATCAGTAATGAGTAATTAATATCTAATGTTTATTTTTTTAAGTGAAAAAATGTGTTTGCCCTTAGCTCAGTTTTGCTAAGCACTGCTAAGCCAAGCTAAGCAATGCTTAAACAGGACCTGTCTGAGCAATACTTAGCAACACTTAGCTCTGCTTAGCCAATCTGAGCATTGCTAAGCAGTCCCATTCTAAGCAGGCCTCAGCTCAGCTAAGCAGATTTGCACACCGCTAAACACCGCCAAGCATTTTCCACTTTAAGCACTGCTCAACTAAGCTTAGCAGGTTTGTGCACTGCAGAGCTGTGCTCAGCATTTTTAAAATTCATCTAGTGGTGGCAAAGGGCAGGAAAATGGCCGTATTTAAACTGCATAGGCGTGAATACAGGCAAAACCTGTCAGAGTTTGATCCATGCAGGAACTATGGCAGGTGCTGGAGAGGGAGCGTGCTTTTGGGTACAGAGCTGGGGCATGTTGGAGTCCTGAGTCATGGCTGGGCTCCTTGTTAAGAACCATGATGACAGACTGCTTCAGGGCCAGTACCAAGGCTAAGAATACAAGTCTGAGGCCTGGCACCATCTGGCACGTGAGCTTACCAATGCCACTGGCATCCTCCACACTGGTGAGCAGGTCCATCATCATTATGATGATCTGAAACAGCAGAAGGGGGTGCTCTTGACCCAATTAAACCAAGATGCTCAGGCCTGGAATGCCCCAGAAGTTTGTAAGTATATAAACTGGTCATTTATCAAATTATAGTATGAATATCTGATAGACAGGTATGCATAATGGTGTCTTTTTCCCCACAGCTGCAGAAGAGAGGGCTCATAACACTGAGGCCCATGCAGGACAACTGGTGAAGCTGCACTGACAGTGTAGTGAGTGCAGATCTAACTTGCACTATATAGTGCAATAAATAAGAAAGTGTAACCGTTTACTGCCATTAGGTATAGTGTGTTCTGAGTGTACTGAATAAATGTGTTGTTAGACCAACATTGATATAAGTGACTAACGCCAAGTATTGTGTAATACAGATGAAGGCAGCCAACAAGTTACTACTGATGAAAGAAAGTCAGTACTGTAGTAATACTGTGTAGGAATGAATCTGCTAATAAAGTACACTGTGATTGCTACTGTAAAGGTAATGCATGAAATTCATTCATCATCTACAGGATATGCAGTACAACTGAATTTAGAATTTAGAATGTAATAAACCACTGTGTCATGTCAGCCTCAGTAAAACTTATTCCCACAAACTGTTGTGTTTAATCTGGTCTGTTGTTAAAGAAATACAATTCTACAGGTGCTACACAGCAAAAATGGCTATGAGAGCATGAATTGAGTGAGGTTTGTCTGATAACCAGCTGTTATGCCAAACTGTAGATGTGAAGCTGTAAAACAGGATACAATGAAGTGTGATATATGTTCTTCACTAAGAGCTGAACCTTGAGTAGTAATGTGTAATGTATTAGAGTGTGTTCCCTGCAGCATTGTCTTGTGTTAACATTTGCATTTCAGCTATATTTAGTCCTGAATGTAGGAATGTTGATGAAGGCAAGTATGCGACTGTAATAGGTGGAGACTGCAAATATATGATGTGCAAATGTGTATGGGTCAGGTATGCAACCCAGCACTCTGTTATGGTCTGTACAGAACAACATATTCACATCCACTAGAGGTTAAATGTGTACACCTGCATTTAAGGTATTAATACATAGTTCACCAGATATCTCTGTCATGAATGAATCTCATGCATGTATATTCAACTGTCTTTGTAGTCTTCTGTGACACTCTACTGATATTACCAGGTCAGACTTTGTAACTAAGTGAGTTTTAGGCACAAATCACTCATGCAGCAGATAGCAGTGCCCCAGTAGCTCAGTGCGATATGAAATAGATGTGTTGTTCATTTTTTGAATCCAGGGACTGGTACTAAAAAGTGTTTGTAATTACACACAAGTAATCCTGACTATCTGGAGAAACAGTCAGGTAGTTTTAACAGATATTTTCTCTGCAAGGCTTACAGGTAGAGAAATGTTTATATTACCTGTATGAAGGGTATACTAATAAACTGGGGTGTATATCACAACATCAAATGTGCAAAATCTCAAACTGCAAAACATCGAACACACAACATCGAAGAGCAGAACATCGAAATGGGGTAGAAATGAATAGTAGGAGTGTAGGTGAAAAAAAAACTTGCTCCATGCAGGGAGGCAAGACCCCCTGCACCCCCTAAACCCACTGCCACTTAAATATGCCACTTTGGAGATTGCAGTTCAGTCCACTACAGTGTGGAAATGGAAGATTTCCATTTCCTACACTGTAGCGCAATCTCGGAGTTGATATATTTAAGTAGCGGGGGTGTGGGGGTGCAGTTGGGCTTGACCCCCTGCTTACACCCTTCATGTTGCATGTCACCATTGGGAACTGCCATTGGGGCTGTTTCGATGTCTTGGTGTTTCGATGTGCATTCGATGTTATGCTGTTCGGGATTTTGCACATTCGATGATGTGATATAAACCCAATAAACCATGTACAAATGCTCCAGTGTCCAACCCCATGCCTACAAATGACAGCAGGATAGGTATATACACCATGCACTCTTCCCAATACATGCCTCTCAAGTGTCTCGTTGTCACGGCTAGTGATCACTGTTGCCAATAACCTTGGACACAGATATAAATCTAGTAGAAGCATGCCAGTAGCACACTCACACAACATCAGTGCAGGGTACACCTTGTTAGTCATATATGTAACCTTGACATGTACGAGTCCCCTCTAGTCATGTACCTAGAGTTGTCACAGCTTGCCCCATGCCATTCCAGGTTGACAGCTTAACAGGTATGTACATGCTACAGTAACTATAGGCCTCAGGTAGATGTAAGGTGAGGACAGACCTGTAGAGTATTGAGCAGTACAGTTGTGAGAAATATAGCCTATACAGTTGGTAATGGACTGTTTTTCTCTCACCCCACCCGTTATCTGCATTACTAATTATTATTCATATACTACAGGTATGTTGTTCTTAAGATCTAATGTTGGGACATATATTTCAATGGTTGCATACTAACATACTTTGTTCAAATCCCACTCTTGGTGGCCTGTTGCCGTAACTGTTGCTGGCATGCTGTTACAATAATGACTGTTATTCCATTTATGCATGTGTTCCATTTGCTATGCAATTTTTTCAGTTCTATTGCTCTGGGTTAATTGGAATACCCATGCATGCTGTTATAACTAATGTTGAAATGTTTCATTCATGACTAACCAATACACTTTGACAACCTCAGCACCATGGCACGTTTAGGTAGGCAAATCCCAGTGGATTCACCTGTTCTGCTTTATCTGGCTGCGCCACCAGGTCCCAGCATGTCTGGGACCCAACCTGGAGCTGCCACCTCCACTGGTCCTGCACCACCCTCAGGTGGAACTGCCTCAGGGTATGGGGCCCATCCCCCCCAGGCGCAGGCACGGAGGTGACCCTGTCACCTGACACCAGTTCCGAGGTATGGTTCACAGGGTCATCTAGTGGGATTTGGATGACTGCCTGCACCAGATCAATGGCAGACTGGAGCACCTTGAGTGGCAGACTGGCCCCATCATCCATCCCCCAGCACAGCCACCTTTGGGGCTGTGAAGGGGCAGTGGTGACTTCCCATGGGTGGGGACCTCAGTCCCACTTTTTCCATCTGGAGGGCACATGGTCCTCTGATTTCCAACCACCATCCCCGTCCAAGGTGTTTACCTCCCTCATGTGTCATACACCGCCCCTGTCTGCTGTCTTGTCTGTCTGTAAAAGCAACCTCTCCTACCCAACTTACCTCCTCAAATGTACCTACACCATTCCCCAACATCCTATTCTCACCTTAAAAAAAGGGGGTGGCATCTGCCCTCCAAAAAATGTTGTCCCATACATAGCTCTCCATTTTGCCCCCATGTAAACTGCCATGAATCAAACATCCCATCAACTAATCAACAAACTTATGTCACCCACACACCTCCCTTTGGGGTGTGAGGCTCCAAATTCCAAATTGTCAACATCATGCACAGCTGTTGCTGAACAAGAAATGGAGGGTTATGGTCCTTTCCTACACCCATCCTTCACATCCCTAGCTGCCTTTCATAATGTTTTTCCCCCTACTTGCCTCCATTTCACCACTTTCCTATCACCCCATTTTTCTTTTCTTTTCTTGGAAATCGCACGGGTTTAAGCGGAAATAAGCGACACTAAGCAAAGCTAAGTGGACCTAAGTGCTACTTAGCATCGCTGTGTGTCACACAAAACTACACAAGCTCACTTAAAACTGCTTTGATCACTCTATCTGATTCAGCCACTGTTCTACCCAGCAACAAAATAACCCGCCCTGACAAGTCTCAAACCCAGGACCCTGTGCACTAGTGTCAGAGCAACACACCACTATATCTAGTGTTTTAAAGCTTAAATCATATATGGTGTAAACATATAAATAATATTCATAATCACTTCCCCTAGTATGATAGGGTCATAAGGGAGTTTTTTTTAAGTATTCAACCTATTTAATTTTTGTTTAGTAGTTTATGTGCTTTATATTATTGTTGTTTTAGCTATGTACTTGTATCTATATGAACAGCCATTTATATTGGGGGGTGTATTTTCTTTTATTTCTGTATATTTTATTTATTCAGTCATTTTTTTTATTTTTTATGTATTGTTTCACTTTGGTCATGTGATAAGAGGGTGAGGTATTTAAGGATGGTGTTGAAGGAAGTTCAGTGATTCTGAGGAAGTTATTTTATGAAAGAGCTCAATCCTGTTATGTGGAAAATAAACTTGTGTCTTTTGAGGGAATATCCTCTAGTGTCCCTTGGATTTACTTCTGGCTGTTGGGCTGTGGATTGTCTTATCAACACACCATTAGGCCAAAACAGCTCTGGGGAATTAGTAATGCTTTTGAAAATATATCATGCAGTACAGTAATGTACCATTAGGGAAAAATACACCACTACAAAGATCAAACTCGGGACTTTGTGCACTAAAGTCGATACAATACACTACTAGGCCAAAGCAACTCTAAGGAATTAAGACTGCTTTTGGAAATGTATCATGCAGTAGTCATGTAACATTAGGGAAAAAAGACACCACTGCCAAGTATTGCACCCAAGACCTTGTCAACTACAGCATAGTGCATTACACCAGTAAGCCAACAGAGCTTTGGAGATCAACTAGTGTTTTTACTGTTGGTACTCTGAAAAGGCTTTTCTAAAAGCTGAGGCACCAGAGAAGTGTTATTTTCTGTTAATGGTAAAAGAGTTTGAAGTTTTGCTGTTAATTTTTACTACAGAAGTTTTTTTTTATTTTAATAAATCAGTCTGTGTACTAACCTGAGTGAATTCATCTGACCTGGAACTTGTGGTGTGAGGTAGTGTTTTTACAAACTTATCCTGATTGCCAGTGACACACTACTCCTACATATACTGGGGCAAATCACAGTGTACTTGGGCTAGGGTGACCACCTGTCCCACATTGTGAGGGACAGACCGTCTTTGGGCAGTTGTGTCCTGCAAAGAAAGAGAAACAATGGCAAAAGTCCTGGGATGTTAGAACAAACATATTTCCTATATTTTATGTAATACTTGCATAAAACAGTTATTCTGTATCTGACACACCTAAATGTTATAAGAAATAGAATAAGCAACTAAAATGCTACAAGAATGAGCTTTTATTTAGGCAACAGAATGAAGTTCTGTCCTTTGTACTGATCATGGGTATGTTTGGCTGTGCAAAATCTGACATTTTTACCAAAAATGGCCCACTTTGGCCATCTGAAAAGGTGGCAACCCTAACTTGGGCCTCTGATGCAGACAACAAACCAGTACACAGACAAGTAAATGCTGCTGGATGTATGGGAGGCCTACAATATCAGGTAGAGCTGACAAATGCACAGACTGTTGCTGAATGAACACATTTGTGCCCCCTACTTATGGCAGAGTTGCCATAAAACCTATTCTGTGTCCTGACATACTGGCAATGCAGTGCAGATCGGGGTTACAAACCATGACAGACAGTTCAGTGTCACACGTCATACCCATCTGAACACACATGTCCATGCCAGTCATGTGTAACACACAGTATGCATGCACATATGTCTTACAAATACACCTGACATAATATAGCACCTTATTAGTAATATAGCACATAATATATTTTATCATAATATAATATGATAATATATTATCATGATATATAAGATATTATTATTATGAATATATTATGCATATTATTAATATATTATATATCATCTATCTGTTACATTCCTTGCATGTGTTACATCTGGACACCCACAGTCCTGGCCCACAACCCAGTCTGTGGCACAGCTACATGCATGTCAATAAAACATATATATAACAGCCATGCAATGAGCCAAAGTGGTTGCTCCCACTGCACTCATTGCCACCCACAGTAGCATGTTAAAGGCCTGCAGGGTGGGACACATTTCACAATTATGAATATGTGTTCTAAATGTTGTCTAACACTTTCTGGATGGCACTGTTATGTAACATATGCTCCACAGGCACATGCCTCATCTGGACTGTTGTGGGTACCCTCACCCAGGACATGCTGTGACACAACAGCTGACACTGCACCCTTACTGACAATTACAACTTGCTGTCCCCCTATGTCTTCACAATCCTTAGTCTGACTCCTGGTCAGAATGCAGCAGCTGTGGCCTGCTACACATGCAGCAGTATGTCCAGCTACCTGCTAAAGACCTATCATACCTCCCACACACCTAGAACAGAGTATCCACACAACACACATACATCAAGGGTTGGATGGGGGGCTGCTCATGTGAAAGAGACATGTGTCACAGTCCTCCACTACAAACATACACAACTGATAGGCCAGCATCAACTGTAGCAGCATGCACAGTCAGTTAAAAAAGAATTGTATGACACTCACATCTGCCTGTCTCCTTACTGACTCCAACACACATTGTTAAACAGTACACTGCTACAGAATCTGAAAGTCTGTTAACAATGGTCAGACATAGCATTCTAAACTGTTGACATAACACATCAGTCCAAACAGTGGACAGTATTTCTACCTACCCTCTGTAAAGAGGTAGCTCCAACACCTCCATAATGTCCTCCTCACAGGCCAGGAAAATGGGCAATGCCTACATGAAGGCCTTAATTATAGCACTGTGTAGCCATGCCATTGGCTAATGGAAAGGCAACCCAGCTGTTATGGATGCAATTAGCAAGTAGGAGTCACAGATTGGTGCACAGCCAATCACCTGTTCATTGGCATTACCTACAAAAGGCAAGCTTCTGCCTGTGCTAAACATGTCTGAACCTTTAGTCATGAAGAGAGACTGTGATTCACTCGGATACTGCACCTGTATTTCTTCACTCAAAAGAGTACAGCACTGTACCAGGTATGTCATTGAATGAAGCATATAATGGAATGCAGATGGGGGAATGCAGTCATGGGAAATAAAAATGTAAACAGTAGGTCTCAACAACATTGCCTGGACTGACATGTTGCTGTTAGTCTGCTGTCCAGCACCTATGGCCATCCCTTACTGCTCTGTCTGCAGTGACATAGCTCACAGCTCTGGCCCCTGAATCACCTCAGCAATAGTTAGCTCACATATGACTGCCATATTTGTTGTCTGTTGTACAATGCTGACAGTAAAAACTGGTGGATACAGGTGGCATATGGCATCATGTACTGTCAGTGAGCCCCTCTCACTCTGTGAATGTCATACAGGCTTAGTTCAAAGATTGTACAGGTGTCTCCCAACATTAATGAGGTACTCTGGCTAGGTCATTGTGTATTCCACACCTGCATTTCATTGCCTGACACCTATAGCTAACATACCTAGTGACCCCCTGCACAGGACAGCAGGTTATAGTTACTAGTAGTGGGGGGACACTGGCTCTGGCTCAGCGGCAGTGCATACACATTGAGCATACAATGTAAGGGAATGCATACAGTACCAGACATTCATGTGCCATTACTGTGTTCCTAGGAGTCTGCCATGTCACAGACACATTCCCCAAACTCTGGGGACAATTATCACTTATTGTCGAACCAGTGTCTGGAAATACACATTTGTGTGGCAGGGGGTCTACATCTGTGAGGTACATGTACACATTCTGCAAACATCCAGGTACTGCAGATGTCAGACAGGTATGAGGAGGGCACACTACACCACATTATGCATTGCTGTCAGTTATTGTGTAGCACAGATGTTGCTGGAATGTCCACATACACTTGTAGTACCACTCACCTATTTTTCAGATGTATGCTGGATGATATGGTACGAACATGCTGCCCATAGGGGATACTCAGCAGTCGATGAAAGTGATGGGTGTGGGCACATACCAACACAGTCTGTCATACCACTCAGGCCATATCTGCTACTCCTGGTGCCATATCATGTTAGTAGATTATGGACCCTGAGCAGCCATATGTCTAGGCCAGATGTTAGCCCATGTGTATGCAAGGCAGCACCTGATGCCCCCATCCAACAAGGACACAGGCTGTATCCTAAGGGTGTATGTGCAGTTAACCACCCAATTATCCAGGCTATGCTAGAAAATGTGTAAATAGGTACACAATGTCTGATGTGGACAGGGTGTCCATTCCACAGCAGGCTGATTGTGTGGGACACACATCTGAGCTACCAACAAGGCCACTTCATGTCACACACCAGGTTGAGGGTGTGTATGTGTATGTGTATGTATATATATATATATATATATATATATATATATATATATATATATATGTGTGTGTGTGTGTGTGTGTGTGTTAACAGAGTGGAGCAGGACTTGCACTTGTGCAGCAGTGTGGAGCCCATGAGTGCCTTGCATGCCACACTGAGGTCACCCATGAGGATTATGTATGACACCAGGTAGAGGTTTGGTCTTATGGGCTATCACTGTGAGGTACATGTTTGATGGGCTGGTACTCCTTGTTGGGGAACCTCTACAATGTCCTCAGCTGCTGCATGGGCTGTGTGATGTGAATGACAAACAGTGACTTATAGACATCAAGAGTCCTTGTTGGGGGGATGCAGGGATGTTTATAACCCATGCTCCATGATGACATACCCTTATGTATGACATGGGTCATGTCGAAGGTTTAGCTTATAATGAAAGCAACAATGTGTTGACATGTCATGTTGCCAAAGACTTGTGTCCACAGCACACTCATGACTGATTCCGTTCCTAGGATGTTGTTTGTACTGTCATAATATGTGGAGATGTCACTCTCCCCATAGGAGTTCACACTTCATGTCCTGTTATGTGTCCTGAGGCCATATGTCTGGCAACAGTCATGTATCTGTGTGAGACCCTTCTAGGCAGATGTCCACATCAGTAGGGAATCCAGTGACAGCACACAGAATTCAGTTGTCCATAGATATGGTCAGACATAGGCTAATGGCTGTTACATGCACCTCAGATGTGTACATCACACATAACAGAGGCTCAAACACAGAACAACAGGTTACACACCTACTTATGGGTGAACTGTATGGGATGCATTTCCCTATGTTTAATAGGTTGGTCATGTCAGCTCACCAGTGTGCTACCCCTATGGTAACATATAATATAACCCATACTTGGCAGAGTTATATTTATGATGGCCACATGGGCTATACTGTCACTTGGTCTATCCAGCTCAAGATAGGGATTTTGCAGTGTCACTCCCAGTCCACGGCTTTGGTGACTGTGTCATCGAGGTCACTTGAGTGTAGCAGACAGGAACCCTTCCTTGACAAAGCCTAGGTGTGCATAATGGAGTGTGTCCAGGTCACACATGTCCTTGTTAATGGGGTTCACTTGAAACTGTGCTATGGCCTTCCAGAAAAGCCTAGTTAGGCTGCTGTCAATCATGTGACTGAGTGGTGGATGGCCGACCTTAATCTAACAGACCTTAAAATGATATAACCAACACCCATGGAGGATATGCTTCACACAAAAACAGAGTTGGCTGAATTGAGTTTCAAACCCCTACCTACCTAGTTGTATGTACTATAGGGCTACCTACTTAGCGCATACACCACAAAGCTTATATACCAAGAAAGTGTCGAACAGTGGATCTAAAGGGGATGACATGAGCAGGCCCTGTAAAGTAATACAATGAGACGTCACCAGGGGACATGTTTCTCAGACACACACACACGCACACACACACACACACACACACACACACACACACACACACACACACACACACACACACACACACACACACTCACACACAGTATCATAGTCACCAGTATTGAGATTAGAAACCCTACCTATCTAGTTTTCTGTACTATAATGCTATGTTATTATTGCATGTGTCACAGAGATTATATACCTACAGACTGCCCAACAGTGTTTCTAAGGTGAATGACATCAGCAGGCCTTGTAAAGTAGGGCAATGGGAAGTTTGCCAGGTGGAAAAGATCTCAAAATGTTTTAACCTAGAAACACACACACAGTTACCAGGGCTGACATTAGAACCCCTACCTATCTAGTGGCATGTACTACAGTGCAATGTACTTGCCGCATGTGCCATGGAGCTTATATGGCTGAAGAGTGTCCAAAGGTGCTTCTAAGGTGAATGACATCAGCAGGTCTTGTAAAGTAGGGCTACGGGAGGTTTACTGGATGGAAAAGGCCTCCAAATGCTTTAACCTAGACACACACATACACAGTTGCCAGTGCTGAGATTAGAACCACAACCTATCTAGTTGTATGTACTATAGTGCTACATACTTATCGCATGCATCACAGAGCTTATATGGCTAAAGAGTGTCCAAAGGTGCTTCTAAGGTGAATGACATCAGCAGGCCTTGTAAAGGAGGGCAATGAGAGGATTACTTTGTGGAAAAGACCTCAAAATGTTTTAACCGAAAACCACACACACACACACACACACACACACACACACACACACACACACACACACACACACAGGGCAGATGATGTGAGTTTACAACCCCTACCTCACTACTATTACACAATGGAGCTCACCTTCTTATTGGCACATGCCAGTGGTTACAATTGGTGTGCAAATGTCTGCATCAGGACATCACTCTATGCCTTTCATGGTCTCTCTCTCTCTCTCTCTCTCTCTATGCATCTCTCTCTCTGTGTCCCTGTCTCTCTCTCTGTTTGTCTCTCCCTCCCCTTGTCTCTGCCCATCTATTATTGATATATTTGTATATATTACCTATATATATATATATCCCTATCACACTCAACACATGCAGATATATCACATATGTGCCACCTTCAGATAGCTGAGGGGGGGACAGTTAAGGTGTACATAGCTGTCTGTATGTATGCAAAGATGTATATGGACAATGCAGCTGTATAGTTGGATGTGGGTTTACACATGGCCTGTAATTCACTAAGTGTAGGAGGATGCCCAGCATGACCTTCAATAGTAAGAGCTAGACTCCATTCTAGAGCTATCTGTACTCCAGTCCAGGATTTTGTATGGTACAGCAGATTGGCTGCTGAACCTGTGTAAACAGTCCAGTACTTCAGTGATACCCTGGCTGGGGATCTCTTGGCTGTGTGCTATCCTTATTAACTGGGTCATATCCTGGTGTTGGGTACAGAGTGCATTGGACTGAGCAAAGTTTTCCATAATATGTGTTTTATATTCTACATAGCACTATGATTTCCTGCTATGTCAGTGGCAGAGCAGTATAGCGTGTTGTGATGAACCACTGACAGACATTGGTTTACTGACTCCATACACTGCAGGGAACCTATGTTACTGCAAAAATTGTTGCGGTGTGCATATTCTCCATTTGTCTGGCCAGTGGTCCCCCTTCACCTTATATGTGTCTCTTTGTCCTTCTGAAGTCCAGTCACAGGCTTTGTCCACAGTTGCTGCTGTTTTGTATTTGTAGTTATGGTGTGAGTGGAGTAAAAGTCATAACATCACACACAGGGTTATGGACTTCACACCTCTGACTGTACCTGTTTAGCAGGTTGTCCATCATTGCACCCCTACATCTGCTGTGTTCCTCATATGGTTTGTGTTGCAGTGTTATTATAAGGCTGCCATAGCTGTCAAACTTGTACAGACTGACATCTGGACAGGCCCACATATAACAGTCAGACACAGGCCCAGACATGGGGACAGGGTATTACTATTGTTTTTCCAAGCGTAGACAGTTGGCAGAATGGTTCTGTATTAGCTTGCATTTTCTTATGGGTATGACATCTGCTTCTCAACTGTCTGCCATTGATGTTTCACATCAACCTTCATTGTTTTGCACATAGTTTGGCAGGCAAATGCAATGTTATGAGAAGCAGAGCAGATATATAGAGCATACATGTGGACATTCTGTGACACCCTGTCATTCCAGGGGTATGGATGGAACCCACTGACTTGTTGTCAGTACTGACATACTCATGTGGCAGCCATTTATAACCTGGCACTACACTGACTTGTCACAACCGGCTGTTCTACTAGGGACTGTTTAGGTTACTCCGAGCTGTGTACTGTCCATATGTGTGTCCCCTTGTCCCTCCATTGTTCAGCTTTCCTGCAGTAACAAATATTGACTTCTGGACAGTGTGTACAACTCCTACCTTAGGTGTAGCTAACATGCAAAATAGGTGGCACAGCCAGTTTTGAACCACAGACCCTGTCAACCACAGTGCTGTAATTAGACCACTAAGCCACAACAGCCAGCAGTAAGTGCTGTCTACTTCCTGACAGTATTAACCATGCACAGACATAGCACATTGACCTCTGCATATTGTGGACATGGAACAAGTTAGCAAGTTGATTGGGACAGCTGTGGGAATTTTGATCTGCTGCTATTACCCTACAAACATAACTGTTACTATATTTCTATGGGAACACGGGTGTGTTGGGGGAGGGAGGCATACCTCTCAATTGTACAAATTTCCACAGACTGTCCAAATGTTTGCCTCATATTTTGGGAACATTTAGCATAGTATTGTGGTTGTCTTGGAAAATACTGGCATATCATTAAAGACTGAAGTTAGAAAGTAATGACAGACCTTTGAGTTTCAGACTTCTTACCTTTTAGAGACTGAATGCAACTGCAAAACATGTTCTAATATCACTGTCTAAGTTTGTAAGAGCAATATTTCCTAAATGTCCCTATTTGTGGGCCTTTGCCACACATTTCTTTATGACTTTGTACAGATCACTTGCTGTGAGAGGCTGAGAGGTGTGTATGGGACTCCAACATTGTCATCCATGCATGTGACCTATGACCCCGCATTTTCTTAGTCCCCCATATATACTGCAGTGGGTTTTGGCACCTTGAAGACTACTGCATATTCTGGGGCAGCCAGTAGTTGGCAGACATTTCCTGTTGTCCCACATAGCTGTCAGTTGTCTGCTGCTATCCCGGTAACCCACCCCATTCCCTTGCATACATGCAGCAATACCATAGATGTGCTACTACAGTCTAATACTCCATTTATTTGTTGCTAAGAAGAGTGACTTACCTTGTGCCTGCAGTAGTTGGAGGACAGTGCTTCAGGGCTGACTCTGTCAGATGCACGCGGTACACAGCCTAAACATTGTAAGATACAGGTAGTGTGATGTTTGTGGAATCCTTTTTACTGTGTGTGCGAGTTCGAGTGAGGTGTCAGTCCCTGGGTCCCTAGAGTGTCAGTGTATGTGCTATGCATTGCCTCTTTGCCAATGCCAGGGCATACTGCGCATGTCTACTTCTGCCTACAGGGACAGGCTCAGGGGGTTCCTCTTCCAAGTCCCTCTGTGCCTGTGGGGACCCTGGCAATGGGTGGGGGGCTGTGTGCCCCTTCCTTGAGATGGTCCTGCCACAGTTGTTTCCACAGGATCATATTGTGTAGCATGGCAGATACTATGAATATTTGGGCACATGTGGCTGGAGAGTACTGCAGGGCTCCACCAGATATGTCAAGGCAGCGGAACTATGAGTTGAGCAGCCCAAACACATGCTCTATGATGTTTCTAGTTTATGCATGTGCCTCATTGTGGCATTCTTCTGTGTATGTGTGTGCATTTTTGATGGATGTCATCATCCACGGTTCCAGTGCGTAGCCAGCATCCCCCACTAGATGGCCATATGGGATGTCCCACCTGGCAAATGCCTGGTACAGCTGTGATGCATGCCATATGTGGGAGTCATGATAACTGCCAGGGCTGCCAACTCACACATTGATGATAATGCCCTAGGCACTGCACACAACCTGGTAGTTGATGGAGTGATACCCCTTGGGTATGGGGTTGGGAGGGTGGCCTAATGGTTAAGTTGTTTGCCTTACAAACACAAGGTGTAGGGTTCGAGTCTCACAAGCGATAATTGGCTAGGCTTAAAATGGCTCGCAAGGGCAGTTAGCTTAGTACTAATCTATGAACCTATGAACCAGTTGACATAGACTCTATCTTCCTCACCAGGTGGTGCTTTGATGTGCACGTGAGTGCAGTCTATGGCACCCAGTACCTCTGGGACATGTGCTACATGGTGGAAAAGACACATATTGGTGGTTCTTTCCTCAGGGGTGTTGGGGAAATAAATGTGATCACTGGCATGTGTTAGTATGACACCCAGGAACTGGTGGAGTACCCTTGATGCGGATGCCTGTGATATCCCCATAATGTTCATAGGTTCATAGGTGTGTACTAGGCTAATGGCCCTGGAGCCTTTACAAGCCTAGCTCATAGGCTTACCCCGGCATCGTGCCATCCAACACATTTTTTGGCATTGAGCTTAAGGCCATGCTTTTGACACCAGTCATTGGTCTCAGTGAGGCCTTTCTGTAGGATGTCAACATCACTTGGGGAGTTAATAATAGCTCCCAACTTGCAATCATCTGCGACCTTTGTCAGCCAGAGTCCCTTCGTGTTGGCCTGGACTTCAGAGAGGTATATACCAAACAAGAGAGGACCCAGGACCGAACCCTGTGGGACTCCACTTGTGAGTGGTCTTCAGTCTGACTTGGAGTCAGCTATTTTCACACTGTGGGTTCTATTTGTGAGCCAGTTTGCAACCCACCTTGTGATATAGGGGTTGATGCCTAGCTTAGTGAGTTTTTCTATGATTACTGAGTGGGGAATGGTATCAAATGCCTTGGCCAGAACAAGGTAGGCTGTATGAACTACCTTGTCTTCATCCACAACTTTGGTGACTGACTCAAAGAAGTTGATCAAGTTGAGCAGGCATGATCTACCCTTCACAAAACCAAACTGTGTAGGATCCAGAGTTTGGAGATTCCCTATATCCCTGTTTATTAGGTCCATGATGATGCATTCTACAGCTTTGCATATCAGACTCATCAAGCTAATGGAGCGATAGTTCCCAGGGTCTGTAGTCGCTCCTCCTTTGTGGAGATGGATGACTGTAGCAGTGCTCCATTCGGTAGGGACAAACCCTGAAATGAGGCTGTGATTGAACAGGGTACACAGGTGAGGTGACAGTTCACTCTGTAGTTCATGTAGAAAATAGCCAGTGATATTGTCAGGTCCCATAGAAGCTGTATTCTTGACCTTGGACAGTGTTGTTTTAACCTGTGCAGCAGTAATATTGAGTGCCTGGCAATCTACTGGTATTATGATTGGTCCTGGGGGGGGGGTAAAGTTGGCACTGAATCTGTCAGCCAGTGTATTGGCAATATCTGTTGGCTTGGTATAGGAGGTACCATTGTGGAGTAGCTCAGAGCAAATCTGGGTATTGCCATGGAGATTCTTTACATAACTATAGAAGGCCTTGTGGCTGTATTTACTATCTGTTGCAATTCTGTTTTCATAGCTAGCTTTAGAGGATTTGATGAGGAATCTCAACTTTTTGTTGAGACTGATAAGGGCAGGTCTTTGGAAAGTACCTGTAGCTAGTATTCTTAAGGCTACACATACCTTTGTTTTCACTAGGATGGGTTCCCTTCTGTTGGGTCTGGGTCTGAGGTGAGGGCGGCAGAGGTTGGTGAGTTGCTGTAGTATGTACCTGTCCACCCTGTAGTGCTCTACTATCTCCAGCTCATGTAGCCCCTGAACAATTACCCTGGGTCTGAAAACTCTTCTCCTGCTCAGTCTGGGCCAGTTGTCAACATCACCATCATCACTGATGGCAGCCTGTAACACATAGAGATGTAGCAAAGCAGCCTCTATCATTTTGTCAGTTAAAATTCCCAAGTCTGTACTCCAATGATGTAGAGTATGTGGGAAAATCAGACTGAAGGGTGTCTGCATACTTTATACTGGTGTGCTGCAGATGTAGCCTGTGTGATTGGCTGACTATCTCCACCTGCCAGCTACATTATTGAGGGGTTTGAATGGGCCATTGTGAGTGGCAGAAGGCTTATTAGTCATTTATAGTTGATTGACTTTTCTAAGCTATTTTCTTTTATTTTTTTCAATTTCCTCCACTTCTAAGCCCTGCAGTGCTCTGCACAAACCCATAGAACTAGTGTAAACATTGCTAAGCAGAAAGAGCCCTCCCCTGTGCATGAGCATGTTTAGCTTTTCTTTAACCAGCTAAGCACAGCTTAGCAGCACAGACACACACCCCTGCTTATCTGTGCTTAGTTGAGTGCAAACAGGAGCTACTGGGCTCCAGTTATTTTACACAAACCCTGACACACACACCCTTTTCATGACAGCTGTCTCTTCTGCCTGCACTAACATGGTTCTAGTCCTTACACAGTTAGTACCTGCGGACACGGTGGCCCATTTTGCTATTCAATAAGCTTAGCTCATTTACATGCACCTAATTGCATATACCCAGGTCTAGATACTACACTGCACCAGAGGCTATGTCCTTAGCAACTACTATAATCTGCCATTGTATGACTCTGCATGCTGGCCAGTATAATGGGAAACTTCAAAATAGCTTTAAAAATCATATTTTACTATTTTTATTTTTTATTTGCAGCCTAGTATTTTTGCATGTCGCTGTGCACCGCTTAAATGTGACTTGATAAAAAAATGGTTTTAATTTTTCATTAATTTCATCACTTTTAAATGTCAATGGCCATAGTTTTAGTCATTGGCATGCCTACTGCACCTAATGCATGCTTTTATTTGAGTTGTCACAGCCCCTGTTTTATTTTTACATTCCAGTACATGGCTAGTAACCGCATACATTTTTCCTGCAGACACAGCACCTACACGGATGCCTGTCTGCTTCCTGGATCGCAAAACCACTTCATCTGCATGGTGCTCACCAGCAAATGAGGTGATTTGCATTCCACAAACACATCTGTGTCTGCACAGTGCTAGGAATCTCCTGCACACCCCCAGCCTTGTTTCCTGGATTGCTCGGCAGACATGTTCCATGTCTGAGCCTTAACACTATTCCTACACGGAGAATAGCTCCATGTAGGCTTTATTGAATTACCCCCTTTCTTGCTAGCATTTTCATTTTAACAATACCAGGGGGTCTTTTATGGAATTTTTCCAATACAGGCTTGTGTGTTTAATACAAATAATCACTTTAGTGCTTCATACAAAGCATCCCTTTTCCAATGAAAACTCAACCCTGCTAAAAATAACTGCATAGCCAAGGAGCAATGCCTTAGGAGACCAGTACAAACATATCATTCTACTACTAAATCCTCAAATAGGTCAACAGGCAAGTTAATTACATTTGTCTTCTTTCAATATACATGACTTCATCAGAGCTAATTTGTTAAATGATTCAAAGCCTTATTTATACTTTTCCCAATCAAAAAATGGCAACTTTAAAGTTACAGTACATAATTTAGAATTTAGAATGAATTGCAAATATGAATGATGTCAAAGGAAAGCCATTGAAATATAATAAGCCTGCATACAATTCGTAAAAATGTTTCAATTCTAGGCCAGTTTTAAAAGCTTAATTCATTAAAAACTGTATTTATCATTTCATTCTCTAATGTACGATCTTTTAACCATATATAAAAAATAAAAATAATATGTCATTTGTACTTTCTCTGTAAACTTACAACTTAGCAGCCATCATATTCAGTAAAGAAGGTATAGAAATGGGTTCATTTAATGGGGGTTGGGGGTTCCAGAATTAAGCCTAAACTGCAACAAAAGTTCCTTGTATTACAGTTTATTTTTCTACACATCCTCCCACTGTGATTTGGAACCACAATTTCTAAAAAAATAACAACTAAAAACTCTTCAAATCTTTTATATTCAATGGAACAATGTATTTTAGTCTTCTTTTTATCACTATCATAGTGGTGTTCGTATATTCTTTACATCGGGTCCTTTCCCACATAATAATCAATAACAGGTGTTACATATGGTTAAATAAATTAAGCCTTCACTCTAACAACTACCATTTTGTGGAGAATCACCTTTCCTTCTATATTTTTCCAACAAAATTAATTGTCTGTAAGAATAAAAGCACTTTGTCTACAATGTCCACATGTTTGGGTTCCTTTCCTGTTTTTGATATCATTTGTCTCCATTCTAAAATAATCTTGACATTATGCGCTGTCTTAAAACAAAACAGGGTTTCTCACCCTCTGTTTCAAAAAAGAAAACATTTGCCTTGAAAACATACCAAACATTTTTTGGTAAATATATTCTTGATAGCTTTACTTTTCAATTTGTATCGTATGACTAGGGCTCTGTTAAAAGGTCCTTCTGTACCCATGTTGACATCGGGTTTATCATTGAGGAAAATGTTTTATTAAAATCCAACTCCCAAAATTGGTGAAAAATCAGTTTGTCTTCTTTCCCTGATTTCATTACTAATACACCAAATCAACATTTTAGGATACCCTTTATCTAAAAATATATGAACAAATTTAGCACTCAGTATAATATCTCTTTTGCTTTATCTCAATTGTCTCCAAGCTTTTTCCTTAAGAGCAGTATGACGATACATTACTTTTGCAAAAATTCACATGACGATAGATTACTTTTTCAAAAATTCACAGTCAGCAACTTTCAGTGCTTCCAACCTTTTTAAATACACAACCACTAATCCTGGTAAATTCTTTAAATCATGCAGAATCCTCTCCAGCATAGATCAAATGTATTTTGTATGAAGTCCTAACATTTATTTTTTATCATCACCATTCCCATCTCAGACCACTCTTCTTTTCAGCCTTACTCTCAATGACAGATCTAAAATGTCCTCTTCTCCACTTTATATCAATTCTAAGGTCATCATTGCATGCATGACATATTGCTGCATTGCCATCTTCAAATTCACCTTGAACAAACAACTTTAATATTAACAATAACCTAAATTATTCATAATAAATGGAGTAAAAAGAGGAGACATCTAACCATGTGAAGCAATATGAAATCTCCTCCCCAGTGCTTTGGCAGTCTTGAGTTTTGTCACGCATTCCAAATTTTGCTAAACTTCTGCAAATGTACCCAGTGCAGCTGGGATGTCACTATGTGTGTGTAAGGATTATACAGTTGTCAGTATAGTAGAGGTCAGTTGAAGATCCTTTAGATGCTCTAATCTTTTCACTGTAGACATCCAGGATGGAAATAACCTCCCATCCAGTTTATATGCTGTCCTAGTTCCAGTGTTAGATGACCTGTAGTAAGGACTGTTTCTGCCTTCTTTCTTTCTTTCTTTCTTTCTTTCTTTCTTTCTTTCTTTCTTTCTTTCTTTCTCTCTTTCTCTCTCTCTTTCTATCTTTCTCTCTTTCTCTCTCATGTTCTTTCTTTCTCTTTTTTCTCTTTCTTTCTCTCCTTCTTTCTTTCTCTCTTTCTCTCTTTCTTTCTCTCTCTTTCTGTCTCTCTTTCTTTCTCTTTGTCTCTCTTTCTTTCTCTCTCTCTCTTTATTTCTTTTTTTATTTCTTTCTCTCTTTCTTTCACTTTCTTTCTTTCTCTCTTTCTTTCTCTCTCTCTTTCTTTCTCTCTCTCTTTCTCTCTTTCTTTCTCTCTCTTTTTCTTTCTCTCTCTCTCTCTTTTTCTTTCTTTCTTTCTTTCTCTCTTTTTCTCTTTCTTTATTTCCCTTTCTTTCTCTTTTTCTTTCTTTCTCTCTCTCTTTCGTTCTTTCTTGCTTGCTTTCTCTCTTTCTATCTTTCTTTCTGTCTTTCTCTCTTTCTTTCATAGGTTCATAGTTAGGTATGAGGCTATTGGCCCTAGGGCCTATTCAAACCTAGCCAAAAAAGGTACCCTGGCTTTCACCACCCAAGAAAATTATTTTTCTGTGCCCCTGTCAAGCAGAACCACAGAAATTATCCCCGGGGTGAATTTCCTATTACCCATCCAATCATCAAGATTTTTCTGGAAGAGTGCTAATGAGAAGCTCTGTTTGACATAGATAGGTAGTCTGCTCCAGAGTATGGGAAGTCTCTGGGACAGGAATCTATCCCTCCAGCATGTTCTGTTTATTGTGGTGACAAGGTTTAGGTCCCTAGAGTGTGTAGCTCAGGGGGATTGGGATTTCTTTAAGTGGAGCATGACCAACAGCTCTGGGTTTGACATAGCTTTGTATGTTAGGCAGAGATCGCCTCTGAGTAGGTGATATGCGATGGAGTAAAGCTGGAGTTTTTTGAGACGGTCTGCGTAAGGCATCTGTTTGAGGCCAGTAATCTTCTTTGTGAGGTATTTTTGTGGCCTTTCCAGTTGTTGTAGATGTCTTGTGAGGTACATACCAAAAGGGGTGTTGTACTCTATAATGGGTCTAATGAGTGCTGAGTAGAGGGGAACAATGACCTCTTTTTTTCTGGATGAGAAAGCTTTTGCGATGAGTTGTGCCATGTAGAAGGATTTCCTGACCACTGTGGCGATGTGATTATCAAAGAAGAGACTACAGTCCACCTGTGTCCCAAGGTCTCTTATCACACTTTCAGTGTTAAGTAGACTACCACCTATGTGGTAGTTCATGGGTACAGAGTTTTTACCAAAGGGGATGACAATGCACTTTTTGGCATTGAGCTTGAGACCATGGTTTTGACACCAGGCATCTGTCTCAGTGAGGCCATTTTGTAGGATGTCCACATCGTTAGGAGTTTCGATTATGGCTCCTAGTTTGCAGTCATCTGCAAATTTAGTTAGCCAAAGACCTTCTGTGTTAGCCTGTACTTCAGAGAAGTAGATACTAAACAGGAGAGGACCCAGGACTGAACCCTGTGGTGTCTGCTACTTTCACAGTGTGGGTTCTGTCAGTAAGCCAGTTGGCAACCCATCTTGTGACATAGGGATTTATACCTAGTTTAGTGAGTTTATCTATAATTCCAGAGTGGGGGATGGTGTTGAACACCTTGGCGATATCTAGATAGGCTGTGTGAACTACCTTCCCTCATCTATGGCTTTGGTGACTACTTCAAAGAGGTTTATCGGGTTTAGGAGACATGATCTGCCTTTTATAAACCCAAACTGTGTGGGGTCCAGAGTTTGGAGATCTCCAATGTCTTTGTTTATGAGTTCCATGATGATACGTTCCATGGCCTTGCAGACCAGGCTCATCAGGCTAATGGGTAGTTCCCAAGGTCTGTTGTGGCCCCCCCTTTGTGGAGTGGGATAACCATCGCGGTGCGCCATTCAATGGGCACAAAAGCTGAGGTGAGGCTATGATTGAACATGGTACTTAGGTGGGGTGCCAGTTCATTCTGTAGTTCGTTTAGAAGGCAGCCTGGGATGTTGTCAGGTCCCATGGATGCTGTGTTCTTGGCTTTGGAGAGTGAGGTTCTTACCTGTGCATCCATGATTACAGGAACTTTGCATTCTTCCTGTATAAAGATGGCCCTTTAGGGGGTGAGAGGGAGTAAAGTTAGCACTGAACCTATCTGCCAGGATGTTGGCAATATCAGTTGGTTCTGTATATTTAGTGTCATTGTGCTGTAACTCAGAGCAGATCTGAGTGTTGCCATTGAAATTCTTGACATAGCTATAGAATGCTTTGTGGTTGTCTTTAGAATCAGTGGCGATTTTGTTTTCATAACTAGCTTTGGAGGATTTTATGAGGAATCACAGCTTCTTACTGAGGCTGACCAGGGAGTTCCTCCTTTTGTGGGATTTTACTCTTTTTTGCAACAGTTTCTTTCTTCTGTTGTAGAGTTTGTTTATGGCAGAAGACCACCAAATTGGCTTCCTTTTTTTGGAGGATAGAAGCTTGGTTTTGTTAGGGATAGCAAGATCCATGCACCCGTGTAAGTGCTTATAAAGTGCATTTGTGTAGGATTCAGCAGTCATACCTCTATTGTCCATCTGCATGGGTGTCGTGAAGTTTGCCACTTCTGTCTTAAGAATCATGAAGTTGGCTTTGGAGAAATTTTTTATGGTTGTTTTCCTAATGGAGGGTGGGAACGGGATGTGGATGTTTAGGGTGATTAGCTTGTGGTCAGATCTGACTAACGAGGAGCTGACCTCTGGTGTAGAACACTGGTGACCCATGTTAGTGATGACCAGGTCTAGTACATTGGTGCCCCTGGTGCGGGTGTGGATAAGTTGATCCAAGGTGTTGGAATTGATGATTTCCAGAAAACGTTGAGCAAAAGGGTTGGTACATGAGTAGTTTTCCCAGTTAATGGTAGGGTAGTTGAAATCACCCATTATTAGAGTGTTGGGTTGTACCTTAATATTTTCCAGTGTATCAAGAAATGAGGAGTGTGAATCCTGGGGCATGGTGGGGGGGTCTGTAGCAAGCTACAATTTGGATTGCAGTCTTGCCCAGAGTTAGTTGCACTTGGATAATCTCAGATGCATTATGCTGTGCAACTAACCTGGAGGTGTGGATATCCTTAATGAATATGGACACGCCTCCGCCTTTAGTGCTTCGTTCTGGGTTAGGTGGCCGAAAGGTGTGGTATGAATTGTAGCCTGGTAATGCAGGGGTGCTCTCTGGAGCTTTGAACCAGGTCTCTGTCACTGCACAGATGTCAATGTTCTCCATTTTAAGCAGTGCCTCGAGTGAGTGCATTTTGAGGTTTAGACTTCTAGCATTGAGTAGCATTACCCTCAGATTTTGCTTGCTTGTACCTGTTATGGTGGTGAATTTGTCATTTGAACCTTGCCTAAAAAAGGCACTATAGGGGTGGCAAGAGCCTTAGCCAGTATCCGGAATCCTAAGGGCGAAAGGTGCGGGCCATCTCTGGCAAAGCATCGTGGTCTGTCAATCATGTCATCCCAGGCAGACAAATACTGGATCCCCTTAGAATGACACCAGAAGCTTAGCCAATTGTTGAAGTCAATCATTTTGTCCTTGTACTGTGGTATATTTCTGGGTGATGGCAGGATGCTACTCAGGGTTAGGGTCATACATGTCTGGGATACAAGATCGGAGAGCTCCTCCATGTCTCTTTTCATGTAGTCCGGGGAGGTACATCTCAGGTCATTCATACCAACATGGACAATGACAGTGTCATATTTGTACTTACTGTGGAGTGACCTGAGTGCATGCATTATGTGGCAGATCCTGGCATCTGACAGGCAGCAGACAGTAACTTTCTCCTTGTTTAGTCTAGTGAGTGGAACATCAGTGTGCCTGACTATAGAGTCACCTATGACTAGAGTGTTGGGTACGTTGTGATGCCTTATGGGCTGTGGTTAAGTAGCACACTGAGTTTGTGGGCTATGTGTCATTTGGGTTGTGTTGGGGGGTGGGGTTTGCTTGCGTTTATGCTTTGGATGTCTCTGATGCTTGGGCAGGTTTTTATTGAGAGCCTCCGCAAATGTAGGTGTGTGTTTTGTGTTTCTATGTGTGTGTTTTGGTGGTGTAGGTTTTTAGGGAATATGTGATGAGTGCGGTGTGGTGCAAGTGTTTACCTTCTCCTCTTGACTGTCTAGTCCAGTCTTGGGTGAAGAGAGCTTTGTTTCCAGTTTGGCTATATAAGTGCATCTTTCACAGGTTGTAGAGTTGGGTGGTAGGAGGAGAGGGTTGTCTGTGTACATGAGGCAATTGCTGCATTGCCCCAAGATGCCCAGATTCATCAGGTAGACAGGAGAAATCACTGAGAGCTCAACCTTAGACATGCCTGGATAAGTGCTTATTTATTAAGTGCTAAAAACTGCTTTCCACTAGACAAGTGAGGAAAGTTGAGTGCTGTAGTAATTTGCAGCTTATGTAGTGCTTACAATGAGTTCTGAACAAGTGCTGAGTTAAAAGAAACAGATTTGAGTGCTGAAACTAGAAAACTGGCTAGTTATAAGAAACAAAACTAAGCTAGAAGGCTTCCCTCCAACCCAGAAGGGCTTGGGGGCTCAGAAGCCTACAAACAGTCTAGAACACTTAACAGGAAAGGCAGGAAACAAGCTTAATTTTTTTTGTTCTCTTTCCCAGATGCTCTCTTTGTACATAGTAGGAGTGCCTGAAATCAGAATATGATCTCACTGCACTCAGTTGAGTGAGCAAATGAGATGGGCCCAGAAGGAGTATCCAAACACAAATTTGCAAGAGGGGCGGGCAGTTTCAAAGCCACTAAGATTGATTAACACCAAAACGGAAATAGGGAGGGTGGGTGGGAAAACTAACTGAAGAACAGAGTCAAAACTTCCAGTTCAGTTAATATTCATGCAACACAGTTAATCAATTTAAATACTGTATTATTTGAAAAAAAGTGCAGATAAAGGTACTTAAATTCTCTTATACGTCCAGTTGAATACAGCTAGATCTTAGTCGGACAAAGCTGAGGTTTTTAAGCAGAAAATATTTCAAACTGTACCACTTAAATAGGCAAAGACAGGAAATCAAAGAATGTGGCTACCCCCACACTTGCAATTACTAACAGATAAAATTCAAGCAAGCACTAACTGAAGAACAGAGTCAAAACTTCCAGTTCAGTTAATATTCATTCAACACAGTTAAATCAATTTAAATACTGTATTATTTGAAAAAGGTGCAGATAAATGTACTTAAATTCTCTTATACGCCCAGTTGAATACAGCTAGATCTTAGCTGGCCAAAGCTCAGGTTTTTAAGCAGAAAATATTTCAAACTGTACCTTTTAAATAGACAAAGACAGGAAATCAAAGAATGTGGCTACCCCCACACCTGCAATTACTAACAGATAATAAAATTCAAGCAAGCACTAACTGAAGAACAGAGTCAAAACTTCCAGTTCAGTTAATAATCATGCAACACAGTTAAATTAATTTAAATACTGTATTATTTGAAAAAAATGCAGATAAAGGTACTTAAATGCTCTTATATGCCTAGTTGAATACAGTTAGATCTTAACCAGCCAAAGTTGAGGTTTTTAAGCAGAAAATATTTCAAACTGTACCACTTAAATAGGCAAGGACAGGAAATAAAAAATGTGGCTACCCCCACACCTGCAATTACTAACAAATAATAAAATTGAAGCAGCCCTAACTGAAGAACAGAGTCAAAACTTCCAGTTCAGTTAATAATCATGCAACACAGTTAAATCAATTTAAAAACTATATTATTTTAAAAAGTGCAGATAAAGGTACTTAAATTCTCTTATACGTCCAGTTAAATACAGCTAGATCTTAGCCGGCCAAAGCTGAGGTTTTTAAGCAGAAAATATTTCAAACTGTACCACTTAAATAGGCAAACACAGGAAATCAAAGAATGTGGCTACCCCACACCTGCAATTACTAACAGATAATAAAATTCAAGCAAGCACTAACTGAAGAACAGAGTCAAAACGTCCAGTTCAGTTAATATTCATGCAACACAGTTAAATCAATTTAAATACTGTATTATTTGAAAAAAGTGCAGATAAAGGTACTTAAATAGTTGAAGGGGAATTATTTCACAGAATGATAATTTTGTGCTTACTCACACAAGCCAGTGAAAGTAGAGAGGAAATGAGATATATGGTCAAATTAACATAAGAGGCAGGCAACTAGAAAGACAGTGGTATTTAAGAACACAGCAGTTGGCAAAATGGTTAAGGTGGGACGACTGACATGTTGATATTTTATGTACTTTTGTTCCATTTTTTTCAGCACACATTTTAACAATATATCCACAACCTAATTGCCAATTTGTTGTACATATCTGTCACACAGGTGTCAAGGTAAATATTTTCCATATGAGTGCAAGAGAAGTATTGTTGCTTATGAAGCGTGTTTGGTCCACTTGTATGTCTGGCTGTGTTTTCAGATAATTGATGTGTTATATATAGTCTGCCTATTCACAGAATGAATGGGAGTCTTCAGTGACAGTATTAGCACTGCTGTTTGCAGACTGTGTGGCATGGCCATCAGTTCAACATTAGTATTGCGCCTTCCCTATGGCACCATGGGTGTGTTTGTAAAAACACTGTTATAGCCTTGGTTGATTGACAGGTAGGTTGGCAAAATGGTTGAGGTGGGACAACTGACATACACCATATGGTGTCCATACTGCATCCCTAACAGTGTCATATGCCTTGGATTTCTGTATTGACATATCAGGTATGTTTTTGGATGACATTTGTCATGATGTAGTATTGTGTTATGGTTTGGCAACACTGATGCCATGTGGGATCATATATAAGTATACCCTTTCTATGTGCATCAAAGAGCAAGGTAACGTTAATCTGAACACAGTGTTACAGATTTAAAAACACACTTGCAATCGCCAGAAATAAAACCCAGTATTGGTTTAATTAGCGCTTTCGTCCACTTCATCACAAACATGAACTTCATCAGATTAAAAGGCTCCTTCATCTCTATACACTGCTACCTAGTGGCTATTAAGCCTTACTGCTTAAAAATAAAACTACTTTGAAACACTAAAGTCTTAATGAATAACCAATGATACTTCACTCTGAAAAAATACATTAAACACAGTCATGAACATTATTCATTCGCTATTAACATAATATAAATTAATCACCATGTTAAATGGTGAACCACCATTAAACTTTTACAATGTTATAATTAGATCTGTGCTCTTTTAATCAATAATAAACTAATTATTGATATTCTGTCATTGATACCCAGGGGACTGGTGACATCTAGAAACACTTGCCAATATAATCCATGCTTCTGGACATGTGCTTCCCAGTTAGCCCCCTTTCAAAGAAGGTACATTTTCAATACAAAAACAAAAAATTCTTAAAATGTGCACAAGTTACTGAATGTTTATATAATTCATTATCAATATCTTTCTTCTTAATGGCATAATTATTTTGGTAAATTCTAACCTTCAATGCCTTTAATGTTTACCAATATAATATGCATGCTATGAACTGCATTGTACTAAACAAATCATGCCCTTAGTGTTACAATTACATTTTCCATTAGGGTAGACCAATTGTGTAAAGGTGCCTATAGTAAAACTGGCACCATCAAAATTTTGAAAACTGTGGTATGAGAAAGTGGGAAGACCATATGGCTACAAAGGGTATGTACAAATGTGGTGCTTGC
>NC_056744.1:408746672-408759172 GCF_019279795.1 Protopterus annectens | reverse complement strand
GGTGTTACCAGCTCAATAACCAAGAACATGATTTTGTGTCCCACGCCCATTGCTGTTACGTGTCGTGATAATGCATTAGTATCAGTATATCTGGAGATATCATAAAGGTGTTCCCTTATCCTATCTCGCAGTCTGTGTGTAGTCATTCCTATATAGAATGAAAATCAAGTGGAGCAATAGCTTAAATAAACCAAATTAGTGCTATTGCAGTCTGCTCTCTGACGAAAATTCAACTGTTTACCTGTGTTTGGGTGCCTAAATCCACCTGAATTGTCCAAATACTTACAAAAATTACAATGATTACATGCCATGGTGCCAAACCTACACTCTGCAGTATGGTTGTTAGTACGTCGACCTTACCTGGGACCACTAAGTATCCTCTTCAGCGTTTTTTTTTTCTTAAAGGCATAGTGTGGAATATCACCAACAATTTGCTTTACCTGATCATCAGCAGCTAATTTTCTGTAACAGTCTGATATTACTGGCATATGTCACAGTAATTCTAATGAATTCATTACTGGAATTGACATCAATTGCTGATTTTTGTTTATAAGAAAAATACGGTCTACCTTTTCCTTTTCTCATAGCCTGTGTCTGGGAAAAAGCCAAACTGACCTCCTTTTGAGAATATCCTCTCTCAACGAAACGTGTCTCCAATGTAATGAAGGGTCGGGTACTGAGGGTATCCAGACTCACAGCTGATGATGAGAAATTCAAGGAAGACTTGGGTAACTTGGAGACAAACCCAAACACAGGTAAACAGTTGAATTTTCGTCAGAGAGCAGACTGCAATAGCACTAATTCGGTTTATTTAAGCTATTGCTCCACTTGCTTTTCATTCTATATAGGAATGACTACACGCAGACTGCGAGATAGGATAAGGGAACACCTTTATGATATCTCCAGACATACTGATACTAATGCATTATCACGACACGTAACAGCAATGGACATGGAACACAAATTCAGGTTCTTGGTTATTGAGCTGGTAACACCAAACACAAGAATGGGGGCTGTTAGAAATAGAGTTGAGAATAGAGAACTAGAATGGATTATTAGGATGAGGGCAAACATGGGTAAAGGCCTTAATGATAAGGTCTCTAGCCAACCGGTCTTAGTTAATAGACCGTTGCATTAATAGGATTCCCTCATGCCATTTTAAAATGAATCCTTATTTGTATTTTGAAATGCAGCTTTATTTGTTTTATTGACAGATTTCATTAATATATTTTCTATATATATTTTATGTGTACATCTTAGGACAGTTTATGTTCCTTCACATACACACATATATATATGTTTTGTAGGATGGATTTTTTGAAGCTATGTATGTTGTGTCTTTAAATTTTAATTGTAGTCGTGGTCAATTATGATGTATATATGGGTGGAGATTTCTAATGGAAACTGTCTGAGGAAGCAGCTTGCCTGCGAAAGCGCTCACCCTTGTTTGTTTGCTATATATTTTTTATTAAAGTATTTATTGCCGTGGCTCAGTGCTTCTATACTTTTTGCCTTCATAACCATATATATATATATATATGTGTGTGTATATATATATATATATATATGTGTGTATATATATATATATATATATATATATATATATATATATATATATATATATATATGTGTGTGTATATATATATATATATATATATATATATATATATATATATATATATATATATATGCACACACACACACACACACACATATATATATATATATATATATATATATATATATATATATATATATATATATATATATATATATATATATAGGTCTGCCATCAAAATTTCAAAGGCTCATTAAAGAAAATCATGTGGCCGAAATTATGTTTTCAGAGTTTCACAATGCTGAACTGGAATAATATGAAATCATAATAATGAAAGTAAAGCTTGATTCGTTATTATGAATTTGGCATTGTGAATGAAGATTGCAGTACAGTGAGGATCTGGGAATTTACCTTTTTCCTCAAAGTATTGTGATTTCTGAGTTGGTATATATCATTATCAGGGGGAGTGGGGTGGTGCAGCCCTCCACATGACGGGTGCAGTGGGGCTTTTATTAGATATTTTGTATCATAACGATATATGTATATATATATATATATATATATATATATATATATATATATAGATATATATAGATATATATACAGTTCTTACTGTCAGTGGCATGACAAGGAATCTATGATTGTGTAGATTAAGACAAACTGGGGTGCACAGTATCGTGTGACCCCCAGTGTGACGGAAGTTCTAACACAGCACCAGGGATACAGGATGACTGCTATCCACTTTGAGCACTTCATACATTTATAATATTTAATCATTGCATTTTAATATTTAATCATTGAGGATTGCAGACAGTCAGAAATACTGGACATTAGAGTTTTGTGCTTCTTATTGGTCAGAAAGATATGCATTTTGATGATTGTATACCTTTGGTTCTCTTAAAGGGCATTTAAATGTCTGTGATATTTTTGCCTTGTGTTTTCATCATGCCCCTCCTGAGATGTTTTGATTTTTGTAAATTGCATAGGTCAGAAGGTAGTCAGTAATACCAGACAACAGAGTTTTGTACTTCTTAACCCAAACCCTACACATCACATTACTACAGTACCTTTCCCTAACAGTACCATGGCACAAGACAAAGGACACAGAATGCACACAACACCAAACATGCAAAATAGTAAATCTAACATCTTACCTAACCATTACCCATGAGCACTCACACATACACACTAACTGCTTTAAACTTTTCAGTCAGATATTCATTTTTCTGCACTCTCTTAATTACCGATACTATACAAATGAGCATTTAGCTGTTTGTGAATTTAGTCACTTGTGCATTCTGTCTTTTTCACATCCAAACAAACTTTTTTGCAATTTGTATGGTTAAAATAGCATTATTATTCTTTGTTACTCAACAGATAATTTACTGTACATATAAGGTGCATGAATTACATTGTGAATTTTATTAACATTCGCATTTATCATCAGTTGTTTCACAGTACATATAAGATACATCATACACTTTGAGAGATTTATTAAGATTTATTTACCAAAATATTTACAAATGTTCACACATTATAATGTAAAATGGCAGTGGTCTTTTTACATCATTGTAGTGCTTCGCTCTCGAGGTGAATTTCTTAACATCAATGTCTCAAACACTTATTAAATGAGTTATGATCAGCAATGCAATCATAATCCTCTGTATCTAGTTTTATATTGTTGCTTAACTGCAACATTAGCATAGAACGGTTGTCATACCATCATCATTGTCATCATCAACCCCCTTTCACTCATTTTCTACATGGGGTCAGGGTGTCATGTCAACTGTTGCTGTCACTCTGTATATTCAGTGCCACTCTCCTAGCTTATTCGACAGCCATGTCTGACTGTCTCAGGTCTTCTGTCACACAGTGTATCCATCTCATTGCTGGATGCCCTGGTTTCCTCTTGCCTTCGTCCTGTCTTTCCCAAATCTTCTTCATCAGATTACCTTATTCATTTCTGTATATCTGGCTGAACCACTGTAATATGTTCTGTTTGACCTTCTCTGCAATTGGAACTACTTTGGCTTCTGCTTTTATGTCCTCATTTCTTCATCTGCCCCACAGTGTGCATCCAACCACACATCTCAGGCACTTCATCTCCATCACTTCTATCATCTGTCCCACAGTGTGCAATCTACATCCTATCTGAGCCACTTCATCTCCATCACTTCTAGCTTCCTCAGCTGCTCTGCCTTTACTGCTCAGATTTCTGTACCATACAGTAATACTGGTCACATCACTGTTTTGTACACTTTACCTTTCACCTTCTTTGTCATTCTTCTGTTATATACTCTGCTTGACATTCTATGGCACTTGACTGCAGCCCCTCTGATTCTAGCTTTGACATGCTGAGTCCCTTGATCTTCAACCATCCCTCCCAGACACATGAAACTGTTAATATGTTCCACTATTTTCCCTTCTATCTCATTGCTTAGCTTCTTCTAATTTCCCCCATTTTCTGCCATTGCCACAATCTTATCTGTACTCAGTTTAATCCCATGAGCCTTCAGTTTTGCATTCCTTTTCCTTATTGCTTGCTGAAGTTCTTGCTCAGAGTCTGCCTGTAATGCCACAACATCTGCATACAGCAACTTTGTTGATCTGTCCCCTCCGACCTGTTTTGCTGCTGTAGTTCATCACCAGTATGAACAGCGGTGGCCTCGGAGCTGAACTCTGATGCACATTCATCCCCTCTGGGAACCCCCCTCTGCGAGTCCAAACACTGTTTGCACCTGAGTCATTGAATCCTTGTACATAAACTGCACTAATTCTACCAATGTTTCTGAGAGTTTGAACCACTGCAGAACTGCCCAAATCAGCTTTCTTGGGTCCTTGTCATATACTTTCTCCAAGTCTAGGAATGGCCAGTTGGACTCTTTCCTCATCTCTAACTTCTCCACTAACTGTCTCACCATAAAATCAGGTCAATTATGTTGCATCCTAATCTGAATCCAAAATTCTTATATCCCATCTTACTTTCTACTAATCTGCATATTCTTTTATCAACCACCATCTCCATAACTTTCTTGCAGTGTGACAGGGATTTGATACCTCTGTACTGCCCACAGTTGTGGATGTCCCCTTTGTTCTTGTACACTGAGATTAGTATGTTTATCATCCAGTCATGTGGGATATGCCTTTCTCTCTACACCTCTATGAATACCTTCAGGAACTATTTCTCTCCTATCTCACCCAAAATCTTTATCATCTCTGCTGTGACCTCATCATAGCCTGCTGTTTCCCCTGACTTCATTTTACTTAATGCTGTTCTTATAGGTTCATAGGTTCATAGATAAGTACTAGGCTAGCTGCTCTTTTGGACCATTTTAAGCCAGTCCAATTTCCCTTTTTAAGCTCGAATTAACCTATCCCATTTGGTTACAGATTGGCCTTACTCATCCCATGGTGGAAAATTACATATCACCACTAATGATAATAACTGAGATCATACCATAGATAATTTGAGGGGACCCGTGCATGGGATAAAGCATTTAGGAACCACCTCTGTCCATTAGTAGTACAGAGGCTAGTCCTGGGATATTTTTTTTCCATCCATAGATCCAAATTGCATTTGAATATGGACAGGAATGAACTTTGTTTCACATGGATGGGGAGTCAGTTCCAGACAAATTATATCCTCTGCTAGATACACCTGTCCCTCCAAACTCTTCTGCTGATGTTGCAGAAGAGGTTTAGATCTGTAGAACAAGTATTTCTGATGCAATTTGACTTGCTGATGTGCAATAAATCCCTCAGTATTGGGTTGTAGGATGCCTTGTATGCCTGACACAGGTCACCTCTTAGCAGTCTGTAGGATACCATAAATAGCGACAGGGCTTTGAGTCAGTCCATGCAGGGCATGTTGTTTAGGCCTTGTATCCTTTTAGCAAGGTATCTCTGTGGATGTTCCAGTTGTTGCATGTGTCTGCACACATATATGTAAAAGAGGTCATTATACTCAATGACTGGCCTAATGAGGGCTGTGTAAAGTTTTACTTATTCTAGAGTGAGCTCCTCCTCTTCTTTCATCATAGGAAGTATTGGGCTGAGGCAGTACAACTTCTGTGGGGTTTTCTTCATTCAGAAGCTGCTGAAAGTACTCCTTCCATCTGCCTTTAATGCTCTGTGAGCTGGTGAGCAGGTTGTTTATTGGCATCCCTTATGAAGGGTATCTGGCTGTGTTCATTTTTCTGTCTAAACTTGATAGAGTTTTATTGTGACATCTACATCACTTTCCAGAAGTTGGTAGAGTTCCTCTAATGCTTTGTTCTTTGCTATTGCAAATCCTCTCTAAGCCTCTTTTTAGCCAACCAGTACTCCTTCTTAGCCTGGCTCATCTTTTCTATCTCCCACTTTTTCCTGCACTCCTTCTTTCTTTTGATAACTTCCTGAATTTCTGCATTCCACCACCAGATTTCCTTATGTACGTTATTTTCATACCTGGCTCAGCCACATACCTTTTCTGTAGTCCTCGCACATGTTGTTTTGAGGTGCTTCCATTCTTCGACAACTTCACCTATTTCCGTTTCATCCTGAGGTGCTAGAACCCTTAGTGTTTCCTTGAGCTGTTGTGCTTTTTCTCCAGTTAGCTTCAAGGTCTTCAGCCTAGTATTTTTTTACCTTAGAGCCTTCTCTGACCACTGCTTGCAGCCAGTTGTGGCAACCAGTGTTTTTTGCTGTGGCTGACTGTTTCACTGTGGATAACTTGCATTCACTGATTCTACCCCAGTGCCTTTTCCTTACTTGGAGGAAGTCTATCAAAGTTGCATGTTGGCCAGTCTTGTGTGTCTTCTTGTCACTGTCTCTCTTCCTGAACCATGTGTTGGCCGTCATCAAGACATTTGCCAGACAGAAGTCTAGAATGGTCTCTCCTTCTTTATTCCTGTTGGTCCACTCCTGTGGACTAAGTCTTCATATTGTGTTCTAACTGTCCTGATATGTACATACAGGCCACCCATTATCAACACCAATTCATGCTGTGATACTTTATCATGTAGGTCCTGCAACTGCTGTCTGAATGCACTCTTTTCTTCACTGTCACAACCTTGCTGCAGTGCATAGGCTGAGATTATGAATAATGCCCTATCCTTACACTAGAGTCTGATTGCCATGACACTGTCATTAATTCTGATGACATCCCTCACTGTCTTCTGAAGTCTCTCCCTCATCACAATTCCCAAACCATTTCCAGTTTGTCCTCCTTCTGTGTAGTAGATACTGACCCGAACCCAAGTGTATTTGCTGCACTGCCCTTCCATCTTGTCTCCTGGATACATATGATGTCCAGCCTCCTCCTTACCATCATAGCATCCAATTCCAAGCTGCATCTTGTCAGTGAACCTACACTGAGTGTACCAATCTTAGTTTATGTTTGGCAAGTTGATTGGTTTTATGTCCATCTTTCACTTAACAAAGTTGTCTCAGGTAACCCAACCTGGGCAACTAGACACCGTCTGGCCAGTAGCTTATTGCCAAGGCTGCTAGGCTTTATGGTGGGCACACACTGGCCAGTAGGGGTACATATATCCCTTTCATCATTTGCATGGGTCTTTGGTGTAGGTCAGAGTAGGCCAGGTTCTTAACCCACTTATTACTGGCAAATACCCATGCCCATATGGCAACATTAGTGAACACGACCAAATTGCTTAGAACCAATTTTACACCACTGAGGCTAGCCCTGACACGAGGCACAGTCTGTGATCCATGTTCTTCTATCTTGAGGATGCTGTGCACCACCGCTGATAACTATTCTATAAAACTGTATAATTATTAGACAGATGACAAGAGATTTTTCATCTCCCTGTTCAAATATTTATATAATTAAAATTCTACATTGTGGCTGAATGATTTTGAGGAAAGTAAACTGGATACTAAATTCAAACCTCTATAATTACCTGTTTACATGTTAAAATATACATGCAGGTTGTTGCAGTTTGATTAGTATAAGATGTGTAGGCACAAAATATGTCATTGTTTTGGCCACTGACCCCAAGATGTGCATATTTGGTCCTTTAGAAACAATTCATTCTTGTTTTGGAAGTTTCAACAGTTGTTTCATTTCTGATATGTAGAGTTTTATTACAAGATGCTGGACTTAGTATGCAAAATGCCCTTTCTCTTGTTGCTCCAAATGATGGTCTGATCCATTCTAAGCTGTCTAGCTTTCAATTTCTGAGTAGTAGTTAGTATTTTTGAATTGTATGTGTTTTCTTAGAGGTGGGTAGCATTACAGCATTATTATTTTGAATATAAGTGTGTTTAGTTGTAGAGTTTCTCTGCCAATAACTAGAAGCTAGTTAGATTTTTTTTTTTTTTTTTTTTTGTAGAGAATAGGTTTGAGCAATCTGTACATCACGGCCCTCATTGGATAATGAATGTTCTACAGCAGGGTGTTGCAGTACAGGTGATGCCCACTAAAAACAAGACCCCTGCTTCACGGCAGTACAGTAAGCTGCCACGACGTTTGGACATTAAAAAAGTAATCTTCTGACATGCTTTTTATTCTTGTTAAACAGAGCTTTGCTGTTCAGTGAGTGTAAAATTAAAATGAGTAAACAGATTTAAAAAAAAAGATATTAATATTTGTGTCCATGTGTGTGTGCATGTGAATGTGAGAGAGAGATTAAGTGAGACAGAATCAGAGACAGCGACATCTTCAGAGTGCAAGAGGCAATCGGTCAGTAGCGTACCTTTAATGATAAGAAGTATGAAACTCTAATGTATGGCATTACTGACTTACCTTAACCCTCAGCGGTTTACCAGTAAATCAGTCGTTCTACAAGGCAGACCAGCACTATGTGGCAAAATCAAGTATGAAGTGTGGTAAAGAAGTATTGGGGGGTGACAGTTGCAATGACTTGCATTCTACATTTTTTTTCTTCATTCACTTGCTCAGAATGAAACATCTAAGGTGTATTCACTAAAGTGACTATAATTGCTGTGTGTGTGTGTGTGTGTGTGTGTGTGTGTGTGTGTGTGTGTGTGTGTGTGTGTGTGTGTGTGTGTGTGTGTGTGTGTGTGTGTGTGTGTGTGTGTATGTATATCTCTGTGAATTTTCTGTGCTTCTGAATGTGTTTGGGTGTGTGTGAGGGGGTACGAGCATGTGTATGTGTGTGTGTGTGTGTGTGTGTGTGTGTGTGTGTGTGTGTGTGTGTGTGTGTGTGTGTGTGTGTGTGTGTGTGTGTGTGTGTGTGTGTGTGTGTGTGTGTGTGTGTGTGTGTGTGTGTGTGTGCGTGTATATGTATATCTCTGTGAATCTTTCTGTGCTTCTGAATGTGCTTGGGTGTGTGTGAGGGGGTATGAGCATGTATGTGTATGTGTGTGTGTGTGTGTGTGTGTGTGTGTGTGTGTGTGTGTGTGTGTGTGTGTGTGTGTGTGTTTGTGTGCGTGTATATGTATATCTCTGTGAATCTTTTTGTGCTTCTGAATGTTTGGGTGTGTGTGAGGGGGGTACGAGCATGTGTGTGTGTGTGTGTGTGTGTGTGTGTGTGTGTGTGTGTGTGTGTGTGTGTGTAGACATTAGATACTTAAATTACTTTATTTTGGATACAAAATATGTTACAGCATGTTTGAAACATTGGCAGAGGGAGCATCTTACATCAAAAATATAAAAAACTATATAATAAAAAATGCAAAACAGTTTAATAGATTGCCCACTCCCTAAGCACAATACTGCCCTCCAAAGTATGTCTTACTGGGGGAATAATGTCCTTGAGAGGTGTAGAGGCCCACCACTTGCAGCATCAGGCCTCACAACACCCCTGGGTGGGTGTCAATTCCCCAATAGCAGACACCCTGTCATGCATTATTGTTTGCTTATAGAAAGGGTGACCTACACATTACTACCCTAACTGGAGAATTAATTGCTTCCATAGTAATTGGCAGTGATGTGCTCTACTCCCTGCATGGTGTGTGTATCTGCATACTTGATTTATTGCTCTTTGTAGTGCTTTTGCATATTAATACTGGAGTTTAGGGTAATTGCGAGCAGGCTAGAGTCAATTCTGAGTAGGAGGTTTCTGATTATTGCAAGGCTAACCTCTTGAATAAGAAGGTCTGTTATTCTGTAACAAACTTACCCTGAGTTATAACTCTTATTTTTCAGACAATTCAGTGGATTTAAATGCTTTGCATTTTTATCTTAGATAGATGTAAATTCCCTTAGCAGCTGGATATAAACTGTTTTCCAGTTGGTGTATAGCACAGACATGCCTGACGTGCAAAGATGCTTAGTGAATGACCTGCCTGCTTGCTTCTGCTCACGAAGAAGCCAGTTCTAAAGACAAGTTTGTTCAGAAGTACCAATTCTTCATATAAATAGCATTTATCATAATGGTAACCAGCTGATACAAGTGTACCAGAGACAGCTTTCCTGACTGGAATAAAATCCAGGTGTTGTTCACCAAAATTTCTTCAGAGTACCAACCCCACTCAAGATAAACATATTTTAGGTAGAACCAGGAAGCAAGCTGATTCCCAAATTAATTGGCTACACTGAAATGGATTAACATTAATTAACTTGGCAGTTATTTAGCAAAACAAGTGAATAAAAGAAGCAAAGATGCTTAACATCAGCTTTGTTTTGCAGGGGGTTAAAGCCCTGACTGTGACTCAGACACCCCAGAATCAAAAAGCTATATCTGACCTCTGGAGGAGTCGGGAATGGTTGTTGGGAGAGGGTGGATGATACTGTCCCACCCTTCCTGGAGAAGGAAGGTGGTCCTGCCAGCTGTAAATACTGGTGGCTACAGCAGAAAACTGCATGGTATACAGTGTATAGTCTATATATGTGCGAGTGGCTGTACCAAGCTGTCTGTGCAGTAGCCATCATGGTGGACAGACATGCACACTTACAGAGTAACGCATAGCAGGCTTTTGAATCTGTGAGCACACATCAGCCACATGGGAGAAGGGGTCACAAACAGAAATCCTCCGATGGCTGCTTATATGATGGCTGTGCCATGTTTGACTCATATTCTTGTATGGGAATGGACACAGACATAGGTGGTCAACAGGAATGGGAGAAAGAAGTAACAATGTAACAATAAAAGAAGCAGAGATGTTTAGTTTTTGAAGTACTGCTTCACTTTCACCAGTCTGCATTATTTTGGTTTGGTTATTATAGCATCTGTTTTGTTATAATGTCCTGTTGGTACAAGAAGACACCAACACAAGTTATGCTGCATGCAGTACACTATTGTATTTCTATTACATAAAGAGATATTGGTAATTAGGAAAGTGTTGCCATACTCTACAGAGGTATTTAATTAAAGGGAAGCATTTACAGTTGCACTGCCCATAGTTCGTCAAGAGGGTCTCACAATGCTATTGAAATCTTGCTATAGCAGAAAGCTATCACATACACACTCTTTAATAGTGTATGGTGGAACTCTGTTTTATATATATTTATTTACCATGTTGACTGGAAATGTATAAGGTACATTTAAGTGTACTGCAGTTTTGGAATATGGAAATACTCTCACACCAGTTATCTAGGTAAAAAGGTCTTAATTGACAATTAAGGTTGTATATAAGGAGGTTACCTCAAAGCAACAAACCAGGAAGTTAGTTTCTCACCTGGAGGGCCATCAAAGGAAGATACTGAAAGCTTGAATTGTGACAGCTCAGTCACAGCTAACCTGTGAAGTTTATCTTATGGAAAAGCCTGCTTGTAGAGCTACAAGCTGGGCTTGGGATAGGCCTTAGAAGGAATATGTTAATTGTGAATCTAGAATAAAAAACAACCTAAGGTGTTGTGCATTTTGCTTGGATCTTCAAAAGCAGATAGGTTCATAGGGGGTTACCAGGTTAAGTGCCCCACAGCCCTTCCAAGCCTAGCCATATCTATCCCATGTAGCCCCAACTGTCCATGGTTAGGTAAGTTCACAGAGATAAGAGTCCATTGTAATTGATACCAACTGTCTCTGTCCATGAAGGACATGGGTGCCACCCCAGGATAAAATTTGCGGTTACACATCCATTGATCTAGGTTGACTTTGAAGAGGGTCAGGGAGGGGCTCTGTTTCACATGAATTAGAAGCTTGTTCCAGAGAAGTGGCAGTCTCTGGGAGATGTAGCTATCTCTCCAGCATGACCTGTTCATGTCAGAGGCTAGGTTAAAATCCCTGGAGTGGGTAACCCTCCTTGCAGTTTGATTTACAAATGTGTAGCATTTCCATCAGGGCCAGCTCAGAGACTGCCCTGAAAAACAGGCAGAGGTCAACCCTTAGCAACCTGTAGGAGACAGAATACAATGACAGGGCTTTCAGTCTTTCTGCACAGGACTTGTTTTCTGTACCCTGTAATTTCTTGGTGAGAAACCTCTGTGGTCTCTCCAGTTGTTGCAGGTGCCTAGTGAGGCACATGCAAGAGGGAGTATTGTACTCCATTATTGTTCTAATGAGGACAGAGTATAATGGAATTATAACATCTTTAGATCTAGATGTGATGCCTTTACTTATGGGATGTGCCAAATAGAAGGATTTCCTTACTACTCTGGATACGTGGTGGTCAAAGTTCAGATTGCTATCAACCTGAGTACCCAGTTCACATATCACTGGGTCTACACTTATGGGGTTACTCTCTATAATACAATTAGCAGGGATGTCAGCATTCCCAAAGGGAATAATAATAATAATGCATTTTTTGCAATTAGCTTTAATCAGTGGCTTTGGCACCAATGATTTTTCTGCATTAACCCTGTCTGCAGTATATTAACATCTTTGGAGGACTCAATGATCACTCCCAATTTGCAATTGTCAGTGAACCTGGTCAGCCACAGGCTCTACAAGTTTGCCTGGACTTCTGAGAAATAAATTCTAAATAGTAAGGGACCCAGCACAGAACCCCATGGTACGCCACTAGTGACTGTTTTTTTGTTAAAGGTGAAGTCACCTACTTTGACAGTATGTGTCCTGTCAGTGAGCCAATTGGCTAC
>NC_056744.1:408734172-408744172 GCF_019279795.1 Protopterus annectens | reverse complement strand
AGTATAGACAGTTTAGCAACAGAGATTGTTGCCAAATGTTGCATGCATTTAGTATGATAGCGAAAAATATATAGATTTTTACCAAAATTAATGTATTTTAGGAGGCTAGTGTGGATAGCATAAATACACAGGTTGTTACTAAATGTAACATATTTATCAAAATAGCATAGATAGTGCAACACAGATTATTACAAAATGTGACATACATTTTACAGAATAGTATAACAACACAAATTGTTACCAAATTTAATATACTTATCAGGATAGTATAACAGTACATATTGTTACCAAAAATGGCACAGATCAATTATTACATAAAGTTATTAAAAGTAGAGTCATATATTTAATGACCACAGCAGCAGTCTTTTTTTTTTGTGTTCTGAAGCATTTCTCCCCAGGCCTCTGCTGAAAATTGGTTTTGTTCCAAGTCAGAATTCCCCAGTTAACAAATGTTAAATAAAAATAAATGAAGTGAGTGCAAAAAACATGCACTACACATTTACATAACACTATAGTTGCTGAAGTACAATGACAAACTGGATCACATCTCTTTAAACATTTTAGAGAAAGTAGTTTAAGAAATGCAGTGCAGCAAATGTCAGAGGGAAAATATGTTTTATTCTAGATGTCAGATGTGCTTCTTTTTTTCACACAATCACTCTCTTTCTGTAAGCAAAACATAAGGACACTTTTGTAGTTTAATTCGTGTTACAAATCTAGTTCACAGCCAGCAGTATATAACTGCATGCTTATCTCTGCTTCCTTCTACTTCGATACTTCACTACTTTAATGACAGTGAAATCTTTTCTCTTGTAGTAGCTGAAATCATCAGGGAACATTTAGAAGCATAGCTATTTAGTTACACACAATTCAACACCTTTTTATTGTTTGTGTTATTCTGTAGTGGTTCCAGAATCATTTTCTAACCTATGGGCACTCATGATTACAACAGAAAAGCATGATTGTTAGTTGTATTATTACACGACTGGCCATTAACATTCAAAAAGGAGCATGCTGATTAGTCAGCCCAACCATTGTAAATCGAGCATATATCAATGGAAAAATGTTTGGTTGCCCAGGCTTTCTTCCATTAATATATGCGAAAAAATTTTTTCTTTCATTTAAAAAAAAAAAAATTACAAAACTGCGGACTTCAAACCAATGAGCGTGAGATGGGACAGAGAAAAGTAAAAGGATAATCAGGTGCATTAGGCAAAACTACGGAAACGTACCTGATTATCTTTATATTTGCTCTGTCTCGTCTCTACCGTACATTGAAAGTTTCCTGATTTCATTGTTTTAAATGAATATTAATTCACATTTTCTTATTCTATCAATGTCTCAAGCTAATAGAATTGTTTTAAAAGTGACCCTACTTATTTCTGGATTTGTCCCTGATTCTTTTGAGATTTGTCCCCGATTAGTTGAGAGCTATAAGCGATAGTAATAATCACAAAGCTAACTCTCACTCAGCTAACATAAACTAGGCTTACTGTTACATAAATCAGACTACCATGATTGGCAGTAGATTGTATGTGGAGCACTATAAGATATATCTACTTTAAAATGCTATCAGTATGTTTTATATATCAAGCCCAATACTGTATTACTAAACAAACTCCACCACAAACTATATCAGACATCATCGAAATGTGGTGTGACTCTTTGAGCTTGACTGTTGCTTAGTTACTTACATATGAAGTCAAAGCAGTCCCCTTTTTATGACAGCTGATAGTTGTTGTTTTTCTTTTGGCTTTTCCCGGTTAGGGATTGCCACAGCGGAACTCTGATCCGCTAATGATTGGCAGTAGATTTTTATGGTGCTGAGGTGCCAGCTCGACGCCCAACCTTCAACGAAGGCACGCCCATTCACGTATGTCTTTCAAATGCTACTCGACTGCGGGGAGTACATGCAGACTCCACACTATGACAGCTGATAGTATCTAAGAAATTGGTACACCTTGTTTGCTGTAGCATAGACTAGATCCAGGCCTGCTGAATCTAGCTTTGTTTATATGCTTGTTGTTTGTTTGCTTGTTATTTCCTGGAGCAGCTAATTCCACCTAATACACGGCTTCTCAGCGCTTCTGTGGATCACTAGTGATATCTGCATTGCTTACTGTACTTATTTCCTTGTTTCACTTGAAAGAAAGTTACTGTTTGTCGTTTTTGCATTTAAGTTACCTGTAACACATTGCACTTAAGTTACCTGGCACTTGCTCACTAAAGCAATTATATAAGTCAGCACTAAAAATTAAAAGCACTACACCCTCACTCCCCACTGGCCCTGGTTTTCAATTATTAAGGAATTCCCAATATTATTCTAGCATGTCCAAAGGTGAGTTGTCAATCTTCTCTCGGTCCAGCTGGTGAATCTGGGAATCTTGAGGCAATGTTACAACTGCCTCATGTACACAGACAACCCTCTCCTCCTCCCAACAAATTCCAACACATGTGAGAGATGCAACCATATAGCCAAACTGGAGGCTAAGCTCTCTCAACTCAGTACTGGCATAACCAGTCAGGAGGAAAAGGAAACCACACTCACTACAATTCCAGTCTCACATAGACCTACCACGACAGCAAACCAAACACATAATCACACAAAAACATAACCGGAGGCTCTAAATAAAGATCTGCCGAAGCAGCAGAGACCTCCAAAGCAGACACCCAAGCAGCCGCTACCCCAAAACGAAACACGTCCAACACATATCTCACAAAGCCAGTGTGCCGAACAGTCACAGCCCTTAAGACTAAACAACACACCTGATACACTTGTAATAGATGACTCTATCGTCAGGCACACTGGCGTCCCGCTCACCAGGCTGAACAAGGAGAGGTCACGGTGAGCAGCCTGTCAGCTAGGATCCACCACATAACACAAGCACTCAGGTCACTCCAAGGCAAGTACAAATATGACTCAGTCATTGTCCATGCTGGTGTGAATGACCTGAGACGTACCTCCCTGGACTACATGAAAAGAGACATAAAGGAGCTCTCTGAGCATGTAGCCCAGGCCGGTATGACCCTGACCTTGAGTAGCATCTTACCCTCACCAAGAATGATGTCACAATATGAAGACAAGATGATCAATTTCAACAATTGGCTTAAGTACTGGTGTCATTCAAAGGGGATCCAATGCCTGTCAGCTTGGGATGATATGCTCGACAAGCCACGATGCTTCGCTAGGGACAGCTTGCACCTGTCACCCCTGGGCTTTCGGATATTGGCAAAGGCTCCTGCTACCCCTATAGTGCCTTTTTTAGGCAAGGCTCAAAAGACAAACCCACCTCCATAGGTATCACAATGGATAAGAAACTAAGAGTAATGCTACTCAACGCCAGAAGTCTAAACCTCAAGATGCACACACTCGAAACTCTCCTTAGCATGGAGAACATCGATATCTGTGCAGTAACAGAAACCTGGTTCAGGGCTCCTGAGAGCACCCCAGCACTACCAGGTTATACCTCATACCATACTTTTCTGCCCCAAAACTTGGACTGAACCACAAAAGGAGGGGGAGTATCGATATTCATCAAAGATACCCACACCTCCAGGTTGGTGGCAAAACACGAAGCATCAGAGACTATCCATGTGCAACTAACAGTGGGTAAAACTGCCTTCCAGTTTATAGCCTGCTACAGACCACCCTCCCAAACCCAGGAACCCCACTCAACCTTCCTGAAAACACTGGAAAATATGAAGGTCTCTCCAAACACCATTATATTGGGCGACTTCAACTACCCAAACATAGACTGGGAGCATTACTCTAGCTCCAATACCCTAGCCCAAAGGTTCCTAGAATTTATAAACTCAAATGCTATGGAACAACTTGTTACCACGCCCACAAGGGGGAAAACATACTGGACCTGATCATCACCAACATGGGGACTCTATGCTCCAGACCAGAAGTGTATCCCTCACTGGTAAGATCAGACCATAAACTAATCTCACTGGATATTCACATCCGATCCACCCCCTGCCCAGAAAACCGCAGTGAAAAACTTCTCTAAAGCAAATTTCACACTCCTCAAAACTGAGGTGGAATCCTTCAAAGCCCGGGCCTGTGGAAAATACAGCCCAGACCGCAGAATCCTTTATAAACGCATTCTATGAACACCTTCTGGAATGCATGGATCATGCGATCCCAAATAAAACCAAGACCCAATCCTCCAAAGGCATGCGTCCTGTCTGGTGGACCCCAGTCATAAACAAACTATACAATAGAAGGAGGAAGCTACTAAATGATAGAGCAAAATCCCAAAAGGGAAGGTATCACTGATCAGTATTAGCAAAACTACGGGCACAGATAAAATTGTCTAAGGCCAGCTTCGAGAGAAAAATTGCACAGGACACTAAGGATAATCACAAGGCTTTCTTTAGTTATGTTAGGAACCTGGGTGGTAATTCCCAGATATGCTCAGAATTAGTCCAAAATGACAAAAATACACGAACCCACAGACATTGCCAACATCCTAGCTGACAGGTTCAGTGCAAACTCCCCCTCCCACCAAAGGGCAAATATCTATCCCAGCAGAGTGCTGCCCCTGACATCTCAGATGCTCAGGTAAGAGCCGCCCTCTCCAAAGCAAAAACACAGCATCAATGGGACCAGGCGGTGTCCCGGGCTGTCCTACATGAACTCAAGAAGAGCTAAACCCAAACATAAAACTACTGTTCAATCTCAGCCTTACTACAGGATATGTGCCCAAAGAGTGGCGTACAGCAACAGTGGTCCCTCTCCATAAAGGTGGTGCCTCAACGGATCCTGGAAACTATCGCCCCATAAGCCTGACTAGCTTGGTCTGCAAAGCTATGGAAAGGATCATCATGGACCTCATAAATAAAGATATTGGGGACCTACAAACACTGGATCCTACCCAGTTCGGCTTTGTTAAGGGCAGATCCTGCCTCTTAAACCTGGTTGATTTCTTTGAAACAGTCACCAAGGCCATTGGCGAGGGAAGGTGGTCCACACAGCCTACCTGGACCTCGCAAAAGCCTTCGATACAATACTCCACTCGGGCATTATAGATAAGCTCACCAGCTTAAATATAATCCCCTATGTCACTAGATGGATTGCAAATTGGCTCAAGGACAGAACCCACATGGTTAGAATTGCTGGAGCCATGTCAGACTCAAACCAGTTACAAGTGGTGTCCCACAAGGCTCAGTCCTGGGACCTCTCTTGTTCGGTATATATTTCTCGGAGGTACAGGCCAACACGGAAGGACTGTGGCTGACCAAGTTCGCAGATGACTGCAAACTGGGCGCCATAATCGACTCTCCAGCCGACACAAGCATCCTCCAAAAGGGCCTCATAGAAACAGACAACTGGTGCCAGAGCCATGGCCTCAAGCTAAATGCCAAAAAGTGTATAGTCATCCCCTTTGGCAAAAACAAAGTGCCCACAAATTACCACATAGGTGGTAATCCATTAAATACAGAAGAAGTAATTAGGGATCTGGGGACCCAAGTTGATAGCAATCTCTCATTTGACAACCACGTGGCCAAAGTGGTTAGAAAAACATTTTATATAGCCCACCTAATCATGAAGGGATTCACATCTAGATCAGGGGCGTCATCGTGCCTCTTTACTCATCCCTCATCAGGCCCATAATTGAGTACAATGCCCCTTTTGGGATGTACCTTACCAGACACCTGCAGCAACTGGAAAGACCCCAAAAGTACCTCACCAAGAGGATCAAAGGGCTCAAACAGATGCCATATGCTGCCCGCTTAAAGAAACTCCAGCTCTACTCAGTGGCATACCGCCTGTTCAGAGGCGATCTGCGCCTGTCGTATAAAGCCATGTCCAACTCGGAATTAATGGACATGCTGTACCTCAGAAAATCCAAATCCCATCGAGCTACTGGCTCGAGACTTGAACCTCAGCACTGAAATAAATAGGACATGCTGGAGGGACAGATTCATAACCCAGAGGCTCCCTTCACTCTGGAATAAAATCCCAGTCCAGGTTAGGCAGAGTCCCTCATTGACTCTCTTCAAGAGGAATCTTGATGAGTGGATGGGAGATCGTAGGTTTACCCCAGGTATCACTTCTGTGTCACTGTTAGATGTAGTGATTAAGTTTTTGTGAAATTGGATCAGTCATAGTGTGATCTCTCAACTCATCAAGTCTAGTGGTAGAAAAATTATGCACTGACATTACATCAAAGTCAAATGTTTCAGCATTAAGCTGTTCTGTTGTACTTCTAGGTGATCTGGATAAGGTATCAGCCAGATAGAACAATTTACCTTTAGTGTAGACCACTTTGAAATTGTACTTTTGCAATTTGAGCATCATTCTTTGTAATCTCACTGGAGCAGAATACATAGGCTTCTTTAGAATGGTAACTAGAGGCTGATGATCAGTTTCAATCTGAATAGTAGGACCATAAATATAGTCATGAAACTTGGAACATGCACAAATTATCGCCAAAAGCTCTTTCTCAATTTGAGAATAATGCATCTCAGTTTGAGTTAGTGTCCTAGATGCATAGGCTGCTGGTTTGCCCTCTTGAAGAATAACTGTGCCTAGACCAAAATTTGAAGCATCACAGGAAAGAACAACTGGTTTATTTACATCATAGTATCATAACGTGGGAGGTGGCACTTTTCTGCTCAAGGTCTTCAAATGCATTTTGGTGATGTTTCATCCATGACCATTCAACGTTTTTGCATGTTAGCTTTCACAAAGGTGCTGACAACTCACTGAAGTCTGGTACAAATTGGCCTAAATAGCTGACCATGCCCAGAAAACGCTGTAAACTTTGCACGTTGTCTGGTGCTGACATTTCCAGGATAGCTGTTCTTTTGGTCGGATCAGGTCTTCAGCCTGTACTTGTAAACAAATGACCTACATACATAACTTCTGGAAGTCTGAATTTACACTGTAGAGAATTGAGGTTCAAATTTAATTCACGTCCTCTGTTTAGAATTTTCTTGAGGTTTCTGTCATCCTCTGCTATGCCATTACCTCCAACTAAAAGATCATCTACTATTATGACACAAGGATAACCAGAACATTTTTTTTCTATTGCACGCTGAAAAACTTCACTTGCAGAAGGTATTCCAAATGGCATCCTTAGGAATCTGTATCTGCCAAACAGAGTACCAAAAATAGTTAGAAATGAGGATCTGTGATCAAGCATCACTTGCCAAAATGAACTCTTTGCATCCAAAACAGAAAATACAGTGGCATTCGGTATTAGAGCTACAACTTCTTCAGCTGTATGCATTGGATGATATGCCCCCAGATTCAGTATCCTTCTGTGCAGGACTAGCTTAGTCCTGCACAGAAGTGGCCGTTTAGGAGCAGGATGGCAGCACGCAATGCATATCAATGAAGGCGCGCTGACTGAGCTCCTAAACAGACACAGAGCGTGTACGAGTGCAGGGGGCATGTCTGAGAGCAGAGCTCTCACAATATACATGCCCCTGCAATGAAGAACAGCAGTGTATGAATAAGAATGAGCGAGACCGTTCATAGGTGTTTGCATACACCCAGCAACACCTCCCCAAGTTTACAAGAGTGATAGTTCAAACATTAAATATAAAGAACTGTTTTTTGTTTTGTTTTTTTATAAAACAGATTAAATTTAACCATAGGTGCGTGGTCTTACCCATCTCTTAGCTACGGTTAATGCAGCTTAAATGGCACAAGAGGATAAAAAGCAAGATACATGCAAATGAAACAGTACTACAATAGTATAGTGGGCAGAGCATTCGCCTTACGAGCAGTAAATCCTGGTTCAAGTCCCACTCCAGTACAATCCATTTTCCATGTCAAATCACTTTATGATCAATCTATTTTGTTGCATAACCTACGACATAACATATATTTGTGAACTGGAGTACTGCATTAAATGCAGATGTGAGGTGTCATTGTCATAATGTTGTAAGGTCCACAGATAATCACAAGTGCCCCATACAATATATGTACACAGGATTCAGGGATACAAATGGAAGGTAAAATGTGTAATGAATGATAAATCCAAACAGTTTCCAAATCCACCACCTTCCCAAGAACCATTAGATATTACTGTCTAAATTAGTGCGGTGGTAAGCGGGTGTACGCAGTAGTAAGCAAGAGTAAACATATTTAAGCAGTAGTAAGTGGGTTTAAGCCCATTTGCACAGGGGTAAGCAATGCCTACACAGGATAAGCAATCTAGAGGCTAACTGACTGTAAACATATTTAACCGGAGGTTAGCATTGCTTACCTTCACGCAAACCCATGCAAACCCACTTACAGTTGCTTAAAAGTGCCTTAATCACTCTGTATGCATCAGCCACTGTTCTGGCCAGAAAAAAAAATAAACAGCCTTTGCAGGTCTTGAACTCAGGACCCTGTACACTATAGTCACAGCTGTTAATCACTAAGCCATCACAGCCATACATAAAATTGAGGTATCACCAAACAGATCCTCACTATAAGAAATACAAACTGAATGTGTGAAAGGAATCTATATACAGTTTTATATTGTATAATCTACTATACGACATAAATATGTGAACTGGAGTACTGCATTAAGCCCAGATGTAAGGTGTAATTGTAATAAAGTTTTGAAATCCCCTAATAAACACAAGGACCCAATACAGTGTACGTACACATGAATCATGGATACCAAACACATATATAACATGTAATGAATAATAAATCAATGCCAAAATGCAAATATAATGCAAATTAAATATTAAACAACGCTAAGCATTGCACAGCCCAGCTTAGTAGGTGTAAGCAATGTGTAGGCCAGCTAACTCAGTCTGCCCATTGGTACACCTCTTTAAGCAATGCCAACCTCAGGTAAGCAGCTTTGCCCATAGCTTGGCATTTTCAAAACCATCCAATCATGGCAAAGTGTGGGAAACCAGCCCTATTTAAAACCAACAGGTGGGAATACATCTCATAACTGGTTGTAGCTTCCCCTTGTAGGCACTATGTCTGGAATGGGAGAGGGTGTGCACTTTTGGGTGCAGCACTGGGGCATCCAGGAGTCCAGAGTCATGGCAGGACTCCTTGTGAAAGACCATGACCAGAGACTGCTGCAGGGCCATTACCAGGGTTCCCAATACAAAGCAGAGGCCTGGGACTGTCTCTTCCATGACCTCACCAGTGCCACTGGCATACCTCAAACTGGTAAACAGGTCAGGCATCACTATGCCAACCTTAAGTGGAGAAAGGGGGATCTCTTGGATCAGTGGATCCAAGAGGCTAGGAGGACAGGGGATGTCCCAGCCATGTGTAAGTATCAATCCACTAACTGTTTAATAATTGCCAGCTCATGTATATTATGGATAAGTATGGCTAAATATTTGTCTTATGTCTTTCACAGAGGCAGGTGAGAGGGCTGCGAACCAGGAAGCCCATGGTTGTAGACTGCAGCAGTTGCGATGCAAGGCAGGTTAGTAATACTCTTGCATGTACTGTCATAGGAAATAAATCTAAAAGTAGTAGTAAATTAATTGCCAGTATAAAACCTGTATTGTTTAAGGCATGTACTGCATACACCAGAGAATAGGGCAGGAAGAGACTCATATAGGTTGTATGTAAATAAAAGCATAATAACCTGACAAGAAAGGTCTAACTGCTGGACTGCATGTGTTCACTCTGGTATCATATGGTAATGTAGAGTTGCAATCACTTAATAGTACTGTTGTAGTAAGCACTGTTACCCACACTGTGCTAGATAAATAAAATGTGTAGGAATGTCTGTATATGACTGTTGTAATCCCAATAGGTCAAATAGTACAACTGAGAGAGACTTAGACAGAAAACACTGAAAAGACAGACAACAAAATCCAAATAGCGCACTCAACTGCCACGTGAACTGTTGTATTTTTTGCACACACAGACATGGTTTGAATCCTGGGAGTGGTAGTAGGCTGTATGCAGAATCATACCCCACAAGTGTACAGAAATGTCCAGAATGTCCAGTAAATTGGCCCATAGCTACTGCCTGTCACCCTGTCCCCCTGGCAAATCAGGGGGATGATC